>NW_026057578.1:36496460-36746995 GCF_023721935.1 Panthera uncia | reverse complement strand
GGGACAGAGAGAGACAGAGCATGAACGGGGGAGGGGCAGAGAGAGAGGGAGACACAGAATCGGAAACAGGCTCCAGGCTCCGAGCCATCAGCCCAGAGCCTGACGCGGGGCTCGAACTCACGGACCGCGAGATCGTGACCTGGCTGAAGTCGGACGCTTAACCGACTGCGCCACCCAGGCGCCCCAGCATGTATCTTAGCCTTCCGAGAATACCAACCTGTAAACCTGAAAGGTGATGCCTGCTAAAAGTTTTTTTTAAAGGCATCAAAGGGGGGGAATGTTGGAGAAGTGAATAAAGTACGCCAAAGATAGCTGATGGGGCTAAAACAGACTCTGGTCTCTACCTCAGAGACCCCTCCTCCAGGTTCTTCCTTAGTTTGCTGCACACGAAAACCCCCACAGATATGGAAGCTGACGACTATACATTACCCTCCCCACTTGCATTCAGCGCTTAGATCTTTGGAGAAACAGTCTCCTCTGAGCCCGCTGGTGTTAAATAAATCTCTGATCCACTAAGATCTCCAAGGGCCGCTTGGTTTTTCCACCAGCGTTCCAGCCTCGTTCGGTAACACTACCTTCCTTCCTTCCTTCCTTCCTTCCTTTCTTTCTTTCTTTTTCTTTTAATATTTTTAATGTTTATTTATTTTTTAGAGAGGGAGAGGGAGAAAGAGAGAGAGAATAAGCAGGGGAGGGGCATAGAGAGAGGGAGACACAGAATCTGAAGCAGGCTCCAGGCTGCAAGCTGTCAGCACAGAGCCTGACATGGGGCTCGAACCCATGAACATTGAAATAATGACCTGAACTGAAGTTGGAAGCTGAATCTACTGAGCCACCCAGGCACCCCTCTGTGCTAGCTTTCTTAAAAAGAAGATGCTTGTTTTTATTTTTTTTTAATGTTCATTTATTTTTGAGAAAGACACAAAGTGCAAGCCATGGAGAGACAGAGAGAGGGAGACACAGAATCCAAAGCAGGCTCTGGTTCCGAGCTGTCAGCACAGAGCCCAACAGTCGAAACCAAGAACCATGAGTCATGACCTGAGCTGAAGTCGGTTGCTTAACGAACTGAGCCACCCAGGTGCCCTGGCTTGTTTTTATATTTAAGACTGGGACTCAGTGGTTGCCCCTGGGTCGGTATACTTTAGAGGTCAGATGGGTTACAGAAGGGTCAGGTTTTTATAACTGCCTGGACCCAGTACGTGTTCTTTCCACCTTTTGCCAAGGGGGTTTGTCTGAAGTACATCTTTGAACCTCAGGTCATATAGGAGTTGGCCTTAGCTTTCATTTCCTGCTTGCTTAGGGCTTCAAGGTCAGTCAGAGGTGAAGGACTGGGCTTCCTGCTTCATCCTTCCTTACGTGTTTCCTGGGCTCAGGGACATCCCTTTTCATGGGCATATAGCCCTGCGTCTGTACAGAATCTTCTAGATCCTGAGGAATAGGTCAGGGATTTTCAAAGTTCCCTATGGTCCTCTGGTTCTCCAAATTTGTCTTTTAAATTTTTGTCCAGGCTCTCGTTTGCCTCCACTGAAGCCATAGCCTTAGGCAGCTTTGATGTTCCAGTGTCTTTGAGTAGAGGATCACTGCAAGGGGAAACACCTGTGAGGAGGCCACTAGAAGTGCCCTTTGGAGCAGGATATAGAAACAGAAGGTTTTAATTTTTAAAATAATTTTAGAAGATTGCTATTGTTTTCACTAATGGCCTGGAATGAGGACGTGTTTCACCTGATCTGAGCTTTAAGTCAAATTAAGTAGAAACCCCAACCTGGGCTTGAGAACGTTTCAGGGATCTGCTCATTTGATGGAAAGAAAGATCGAGCGTCCTCTCGAGATGGAACTTTTTTACTGGAGCTCCAAAGAGGTCAGTGTTCTCTAGCGGCTGTGAGACTGCAGGCATCTCACGTCCACGCCACCCCGATCTGGGGAGGGACGGGGTTTGGGGATATTCCTGAGTGAAAATGACATAGGCTCCACTGTTTTTTAATGAGATTTGGTAGTTGTTCTTGAGTAGATTTTGTTTGTTCTGTGCCTTTGGTTAAATTGCAGAGTTCTGAAACGTTTGAATCTGATTGTTTTGCTTGTATTTTCATTATTTGTGGGAGAGTGGGTTCACTGAGGTCCATGCTTCACCACTTCAGCTGGAAAGATTTTTTTCCCCTTAAAAAATTTTTTTTAACGTTGATCTTATTTTTGAGAGGAAACAGAGTGTAAGCGGGGGAGGGGCAGAGAGAGAGGGAGACACAAAATCTGAAGTAGGTTCCAGGCTCTGAACTGTCAACACAGAGCCTCATACAGTCCCGAACCCACTAACTGTGAGATATGACCTGATCCGAAGTCAGACTCTCAACCTACTGAGCCCCCCAGGTGCTCCAGAGTCTTAATCAAACTCAGGTGTCTCAAAAGTAAAACACATGCTGTTAATCCCTGTACTTAAAATGCTGGGAAGAGTTTTGGGCATACAGTGTAAGTATTATAAGCATGCAAGTATGTGGGTGTTAGTTTTTAATATGGTTATTTTCCTTTGCTCCCCAAGAGCACCTTCTGTGTTGGGTTTCAGTGTTTAGAGCACAGTGTATAGAGACTATTTGAACTTGCAACTCCATGAAGCCATTGATAACTGAGGAAAATATTTAAAATGTATTTTCAGAGATTTAACACAATAACTAATAACCAGTGCTGAGTTTCAAACTCCAAGCCAGCAGATAGCTTCTATTCAAGCCTAGGAGTAAAACTGGGGTTAGCTTGTAAGCAGTGAGTGGAAAGAAATTATTGTAAAATCAAAGGTACTATGTCATACTTCGGGTGTCTCTATCCTTCTATTTAACCTTTTTAAATTAAAAAAAGTTATTTTACTTTTAAAAACCTAATTGAGTGGGAAATCTCTGGCTTTCTTTTCTTTCGAAACCCTGTTTCTAGGGGAGCCTGGGTGGCTCAGTCGTCCCACTTTGGCTCAGATCATGATCTCACGGTCTGTGAGTTCGAGCCCTGTGTCGGGCTCTGTGCTGACAGCTCAGAGCCTGGAGCCTGCTTCGGATTCTGTGTCTCCCTCTCTCTCTGCCCCTCCCCTGATCACATTTTTGTCTGTCTCTCTCAAAAAATGAATAAACATTAAAAAAAAGGAAACCCTATTTCTGGAAATTGTAGCTGTCCATTGTCAAGTGACTAAAGGGAGCTTAACTTGATTAGCAGTGACATAGGAGGACATTAGAAGCCTCCTGAATGATGTCATTTTACCTACATCTTATGTATGGAAAACAGCTGTCCATTCTATGTAGAACAGAAAAGTTTGAACTCGGTATCTATAATCTCTGTGAGGGGAAACACCTGTAGGGAGGTACATACCAGTGTCCTTTGGAGCAGGATATAGAAACAATGTTTTAATTTTTGAAAGAATCACAAAGTTGCCTGAAATAACAAACGCTCTTGATAATCCATGACAAATTGATCTAAAAATCTATGAGTGATAGATCCAGTGGTCACGAGGTTTAAATAACACAAAGCTGGGTGTCTATATTTATCAGGCAGATGGAAGTCCCACTTTTATCTGGCACCAGGATTTAGACCCGAAGGACAATCTGGGAAAATGGTGGGCTATGCTGCCAGAAGCCAACCTGCAAAATGGATTTTTACTTTATTTTTGTCTGGAGAGAAGCGAAAAACGGTGGCCTTTTACAAGGATGCCTAGGCCAGTATTCTCCTGACCCAGGGGCCCTGCCTAGGCGCCCATGTGGCAAGGTTTGGAAGAGAAGCATTCTCTTCCCTCTGCAGCCTGTGGGGGGTAGGTCCCTATCCCTACCCAGGGAAGGTTGAGTGGCTCCACTGACAATATTGAGCTTGGGAAGCTCAAGGACGCAGCTCAGCCGGTGGAGTCTTCACTGAACTGCAGAGAATCATGAGGGCAGCTGCTTCTCAGATGGAGGCTATCACCCCAGGGGGATTAGCAGGGAAGACTGAAAGAAGTGCTTGTGAATTCAAGTGAGACCCACCCTAGGGAAGACCGGAAATAACTACTTGAGGCTCAGGGGAGGAATTTAAGACCATTGTTTTGCCATCATGCTTCAGTCAAGGAAATCTGAATTATTGCTATGAACAGGACAGCTTTATTACCTATACACTTGTGAGGATTGAAGACATGGCAATAATGACCATTTATTGAGCCCCTTCTATACGCCCAAAACGTAGTATATTTTTTAATCAGTGGCATTTACAATTCTTCAAGGCTGCTTTTATTCTCTACACTTAGTAGATGAGAAAAGTAAGACACAGCTTTCCCAAGGGCACACACCTAGTCTTTGGCAGAATCAGAATTGGAACTTGGTTCTTCTTCATCCAAAATGGGACTGTCATTCCACTACACTGTCTCTCATGCACCTGCAGAAGCACACTTCTTACTTTCACCTTCACAGTGTCTGCGTATGAATTTACAGTGAGCAAAGAAGGCCCATAAACATCAACAACAGTAGACATCAAAGGAAAAACTATGTTAGTATGTTGTCAAGTCCTACACAATCACACTGAGAAAACTGGATGGATGGAAATTTTACTGCAAGAAAAGGACACAAAAGAGTCCAAAAGGAACCTGACTCATAAAGTTAGTAGTGCGATAATTTTGTGTGCAGTGTATACTCATACTGATGTACAGTATTTTAAATAATTTATAGGAGAAGTAATAATTGCTTCCTATTTATGTACCCAGGTTGGGAAAAGGGAGTTACTGTCAAAAGCTGAGATACTGATAATTCCTTATGTGAGCTTCCATTTTATTTAGAACAAGTTTTTCTTTTTAATGTTTGTTTTTGAGAGAGAGAGAGACAGAGAGAGAAAGAGGGTGAGGGGGGAGGGGCAGAGAGAGAAAGAGACACAGAATCTGAAGCAGGCTCCAGGCTCTGAGCTGGCAGCACAGAGCCGGATGAGGGGCTCAAACCCACGAACCCTGAGCTCATGACCTGAACTGAAGTTGGCCGCTTAACCAACTGAGCCACCCAGGTACCCCTACAAGCTTCCATTTTAAATGGGTTTTTTTGGTAACGTTTATTTATTTTTGAGAAAGAGAGAAAGAGTGAGAGAGATGGCAAGCAGAGGAGGAGCAGAGAGAGAGAGGGAGACACAGAATCCGAAGCAGGTTCCAGGCTCTGAGCTGTTAGCACAGAGCCTGAGCAGGGCTGGAACTCACAACCTGTGAGAACATGGCTTGAGCCTAAGTCTGATGCTTAACTGACTGAGCCACCCAGGCGCCCCTGAGCTTCCATTTTAAAGACAAAAGCATTGCTGAAGCTGGAATTTTACCAGTGAAAGGGGAATAATTTGGGTGAATTTTATGAATTGGATGATGATGAAGAAGAAAACTAATTATGTCTAAATGTAAATTAAACCAATTCTTAATTGGTACAATAAGTATAGCATTATTCAACAGATTTGCCCCCAGGATGTCATCATTCCATTTGAAATGTTGCTGGTATATGAGAGAGGCTAACCTTCTGGGTTAACAATTTTCATTGAAAGTTTTCTTAATCTGGGGCGCCTGGGTGACTCAGTTAAGCATCCAACTCTTGGTTTCAGCTCAGGTCACGATCGCATGGTTTAGTGGGTTCAAAACCCATATTGGGCCCCAAGCTGACAGTGCAGAGTCTGTTTGAGATTCTCTGTCTCCCAATCTCTCTGCCCCTCTACCACACACATTGTCTCTGTCTTTCTCCAAATAAATAAATAAACTTAAAAAAATAAAAAAAGAAAGTTTTCTTTCTCAAGACTCTGAGCCCAGGCACTTTGGCTAATGTATAAAGTTGATTTTCTAGGATGTTAGAGATTTCAATGCTGAGATTGAGAGTGAGCCCCACTTTTATGGACTGAATTATGTCCTCTAAAATCCCTGTGTTGGGGTCCCTAGTATGTCCATATTTGGAGATAGTGTCTTTAAGTAATTAAGTTTAAATGAGATCATAAGGGTGGGGCCTAAATCCAATAGAACTGGTGACCTCTTCTTATAAGAAGAGGAAGAGAGACCAGGAGTCCACGTGCACAGGGGAAAGGCAAGGTAGTAACAGTGAGAAGGTGGGAAGGAGGTCTCGTAAGAAACCAGTCCTGCTGGCACCTTGGTCTTGAACTTCCTGCCTCCAGAATTGTGAGAAAATACATGTCTGTGGCATTTGGTTGTGACAGTCTGAGAAGACTAATATTCCCACATAGCAACAATTCTCAAAGTTGAGTGTGGCTGTTTCATGTGCCTTGTCATATGCTAGTATCATTGAGCATTCTTCTGTCAATCAGTAGAAAATGTTTCAAGATAAGTGAGCAATGGCAGGGATTCCCAAACTCTAACTACCTTTGGGTGAATTTTAAAATGAATGATGTGAATTAAGTCTGACAAGTATCTTTCTCCTCGCAATTTAATTTCATTGCACATCATTTACATTGATCTGTATGAATTTCCTATCTGCCTCACTTTTCTTTAAACTGAAAATGATTTTGTTGCCTTTTAGAGTTGCTATTTAAATACCACTTAAAAGTATTTTTACAAGGACTTTGCAATATCACAGGAAAAGCTTTGGTCTTTTAATTCCATAATGTCTTTGACATTCATTCAAGAAGAAGAGATGATCTGAGGACGGTGCAGATAAGACATACGTAATTTTTAGGTTTTCTGGAGCTTACTAAGGCATAAATGAAATAAAGTTGTCTCCAGGTACCTGTCACAAGGGCATCTATTCTTTCAGCACAGTTTTTAAGTACGGATACTTTACTGAGTTTACAGAACCATGGTAGGCAGTTTATGCAATTTCCAGTGTACTCATTTAATTAGCCTTAAGGCAACCCCTCCTTGACCCTTTATTTTGTCTAACTGGCTTTCAAAAATAATCCAGCTCCTCTGTGAGCTCTTTAAGGGAATAGATCTTTTTCAAAAAAATCTTACTTCCAAGTCTCCAAACCCTCATATTTATTACATACTCCAAAATATATATTGGATGGTATTGAAAGCTGACTGAACTAATTATTATCTTTTGTCCCTTAAAAACTGGATTCAGTAATAAAACTACAGCAGAATTATAGCTATTTTATCCTAAGTGCTTTTTAAAGTCACATTTCTTTGATTCTTTGAGACCCAAAGAGTCCATATATTTCCCTGGAAAATGGGGCAACTCTATAAGTTCATGACAACGACTTCAAACAAAAGAAGAAAAGTGGATCAATTTAGCCAGACAATAAAAATTAACTTACTTCTATTTTGACTAAAGAAAACATCTTCTTTCATGGGAGAATTTCAAAACTGCAAATTACAATTTAAAATGATAGCTGAAGGGCATAATCTAGAAAGGCAATTTTTGTAAGATCTATTAAACTTGAACTTTTCTATTATATTTGATGAGATGTAGAATCATAGCATTTTGAAACTTAAAATAAGGAAGGGGCCTTGGAAAGCTCCCATGGAAAAAGCAAATCACAAAAAAGAACCCTTGTCCATGTGTAAAAATGCAAAGTTGCCTTTGAAAGATGGAGCTGCATTTCCCCAGAGGTCCATGTGCAGAACGATTTTCAAATAAAGACACCAAAGCTGGAATTTTTTTGTTCTCTTAATATCTGTTTTTAAAAAATGTCACAAACTAGAAAGCAGGCATTTATCAGCTAAGGTGGTTCTGCTAAAGATGCTGCGTGTTGCCATGGCACCACAATAGGGCTGCTGGCTGACTTGTTCACCTGGGAGAAACCTTGCATTGTGTTCTCCATATCTGCTCAGTCTTAAACGTCTCAACATTTTATTATGCTTTGTTTTTTTTCCCTACTTTTCTATCCTGACACTAAAAATAAAGAATTGTGGGGCATTGAGATATAGCAGCAATAACAAGTGGTTTGGAATCAATCAGACCCAAGTTTGCTTTCAACCCTGTCGTTTACTACTTTAGACAACCCCTTCCTCATTCTCCTTGTAAGTTGAATGACTTGAATGAGGAGGATAATGATTCTTGCTTGTGGCATTGTGGTAGGAGTTAGAGATTGTGTATCAGTCTAGATACTGTATCTGGTACACAGTGGGCACTCATTGATTTTTATGCAGTTTGTTCATGGAATTGGCCAGTTTATCATCCAGCTGTAGATTCTCAGTTTCAGTCTGGACTGAGTTGTGACCTCAGTTGTTTTATTTATGCCCTGTGTAGATACAAAGTGGTTTGGATCAGGTCATGTGAAAAATAGCACTAGACATGTTCACCTTTGTAGTCATTCAGAATCAGTGAAAGCCATGGTATCATAAGAGGAGGGCAAGGTTGTCCATCCATCAGAATAGTTACACACACACACACACACACACACACCCCTATTTCTTTGAGCAATTTATCCACCCCCAAGAACTATCAGCTAAATGCACAGGAGTTACTTACTCTGATGAATATCATAAGCAATTAAGACTAAAAATGTTCACTGAAAACTACTCTGTCAGGCACTTTACAAGATGCCAGGGTAGTGGTATGAGCTAAGTGATCATAATACTGGACATCATGGTATCAAAGAGAAAATTGAAATTAGAAAATATTTACAAGCCCTCTCTCACAGAATTTTTTATTCCTCTTTCTTTCCATGAAAATTTAACAATTTCCTCTGAGCCCAGTTCTCAATTACAGGACACTGGCTATTTCCTACTAACATAATAAGGCTCCAAGACCATATGCATATTTGAATTAGTATGTAGTACTCTATTGCCAACAAAACAAAACAAAAAACAATTTGATAACTTCAGTGAAGAGTTTTGAACAAAGGAGAAAAAGTGAAATGGAATAGAAATTGGCATCACCTGATTGACACAGGGTAAAGGGTATGTAGTAAATAATCCACCATAAGATGTGTTCTCATCCTTCATAGTGATCAGTTTAGTGATAGAGAGTGAATAAGCCCAGGCATAATCATTATGTTTCTCACACATAATAAGCCTGGCCATCCAGCGAAGGTCTATGAGCAGGAATGCACTGGTTGACCTATACCATGAAATTCTGGATTTTAAAAATTCAGGTTTGAAAAGAGATCAGATGTCTGTTTACCAGAGATAGGGAATGGGGGAGGAAATTGGAGGATGGAGGTCCAAAGGTATAAACTTCCAGTTATAAGTAAGTACTGGGGATGTAATATACAACATAGTGACTATAACTGTTGTGTGATACTTACGAAAGTTGTAAAGACAGTAGATCCTAAGAATTCTCATGGAGAATTTACAGAGAAAATTATGCGTTTCCTTTCTTTTTGTTATATCTTATATGAGAAGGTGGATGTTAGCTGAACCTACTGTAATCATGTCACAAGATATGTAAACCAAACCATTATGCTCTACACCTTAAACTAATACAATGATGTATGTCAATTATTTCTAATAAAGCTGGGGAGAAATTCAGGTTCAAATTGGTATCGTCGACACAAAATGAACAAACTTTTTAGGATTTCTGAAAAAAGAAGTTTGATTCGAGCCCAAGTTAGGACTGCGGCGGGGATACACAATCCTCATGAAGAAGAGAGTGATCTGCTCCTATAAAGGGAACATTTGGTGTAGGGTTACATACGTTTTTTACATTAAAAGTTACAACTTATTAGTCAAAGAACATTTCAGAAAATTGCAGACCTTAAATTTCTAGTATATGCAGGGCTGTATGGCTTTAATCTTATGGGAACCAGGGAAGTTTCTTACTTTTACTTATTTTTTGTGTTCAGAATGCTCCCTTTGGTTATTTTCTTTAACAAGGCAGATGTACAATGTGTGCTCCAGGCAGAAATACAGTCCATGCTTTGAGGTTTTGCCCAGTCATTTTGACCTTGGCTAATGTTACAGTATAGCTTCCCTGGGAGTGCAGGAGCAGGGCCCACAAACATTAAAAGTTGAAAATTTCCTTTATCGGTATTATTACTTTGGGAAACGCTTTGGCAGTATCTACAGAAGATGGGTCTTCATGTACCCCCTGATCTGGTCTTTTTGTTCCTAGATATGAATTCAACAGAAATGCATACTATGTTCTTTTTCCCTTATTTTTTAGATTACCACGTTTGGTACTTGTTAAGTTACTTTATCTAGTCCCAAATGGGTGTGGATTTTATATCTACTTGGGAATAGTTATTGATGTTTTCTAGTGATCACATTGAAATATGTGTTTTAAACTTTAATTTGAGAAATAAGATACGCAAAAAATTAGGATGAGTGTAATAAATCCCATATGCCTATTGCTATGCATCAATTTTTTCTCAAAGTTTGGTTACATTTGATTCATGAATTTGAGTTTTCTTTTATTTATATATATATTTTTAACATTTATTTATTTTTGAGACAGAGCGAGACAGAGCATGAACGGGGGAGGGTCACAGAGAGAGGGAGACACAGAATCTGAAACAGGCTCCAGGCTCTGAGCGGTCAGCACAGAACCCGACACAGGGCTCGAACTCACAACCGCAAGATCATGACCTGAGCCAAAGTCGGACGCTTAACCGACTGAGCCACCCAGGCACCCCTTTTCTTTTATTTTTTTTGATAATGCCTTTTTTTCACTTATTTATTTTTTAATGTGGATGGCTTTATTTTCTACCTAACAATTTAGTAATCTGACAGAGAATGATGACTCTCAGACAGAAGTACATTTATGCTGCACTCATTTTAATGAATTCAACAGAAATGCACACTATATTTACCAAATAACCAATGTAAGAATTTTCATGGCACCACTACTTTTAATAGCCCCAAGTTGGAAAAAAACCCAATTGCTAATCAATAAATAGTAAAGTGGCAAATCAGCTGTTACATATCTTACAATGTTTTATGACACAGTGATTTACAACTATACACAACATCATGGATGAATCTCATGAACACGATGTTCAGTGACAGAAGCCAGATATAAAAGTGTCCTCTGTATGATTCTCCTTATCCTGAGCAGGCTGGGCTAATCTTGGAAGGGTAGTAACTGGAAGTTTCTGGGCTGCTAGTGATGTTCTACTTCTTGATCTGAGTGCTGGTTTTATACATGTGCTCATTTTATAAAAATGTATGATTATTATTACAAAATAATTATGATCTGTACACTTTTCAGTATATATGGCATATGTCTATAAACATTTCCAAAAAAAATTTATGTCTCTCTCATAACACATGGAAGTGGGGAGAACTGGTCAAAAGTATCTATCAGAAAATCAAGTTCAGTATAGTCATTGTATCTAGAGTGATCTAAGGGGCAAAGATGAGTCTGACCTCTGTGATTCAATATCAGTGCCTTCTTTTAACACAGTGGTTTTTGACTGTTCTTTTGGAGATAATTGAATCCAGTGGCTGATGCCAAAGAGCCCCAGTAATTGAATCAGCATTTGCTTGAACAAGGTTCTTTTATTGTCTTCTTAATTGTTTGCCTGTCCTATGTCAGTGAAATGGGCATAGAAACATTTTAGCTCAAAGCCACCCAGATTATGAGTAAACTACAGCTCACCGGAGATTGTCTAATTTAAATAGAAAGCAGAATCTGAATGAATGACTTTGTTCTTCCCCAAAGAAGACCGTTGTTCTCATGTAGGCACTGATTTATGCATCAATCAGTCATAGGGCACCTACTGTATTCCAGGCCCTGCATTTAAATGCTGGGGACAGGAAAAAGTGACATGTGATCCCTGTCCTCATGGAACTAATGATCTAGCCAGGGGGTTAGCTCATTTAACAGCTATCTGAAATGATGGGCTATGCCACAAGAGTGAGTTATACAAAGGGCCTTGAAACAAAAGAAAAAAATGAGTAACTGATCCTTTCTCAGGATCAAAGGAGACTTTACTGAGAGGGGAACAATTGCTATTGGTTTCAAAGAGGGAAAGGGAGTCCAGCCCAAGGGAACAGATTTTGCAAAGTCATTGCTGTGAGAGTGCATGCTTTGTGATGTTCCTGTGGGGAGGAAGGGGAGTAAAGACGGCAAGGGAGTTGGGGCCTGAATTATCAAAGCCTAGAAGATGCTGCTGGTGCTATGCCCAGATCCCCTTTGGTTGGCCAGTGTGTTCTTCTCCTGCTGCGTGAGTCCCCCTTCTCAGAGAATTTCCCTTAAACTACAAGAGCCACCTCACCCAGAAATACCCAGAGGTTATAGAACCTCATCCACTGGGGAAACCTGTAGCCAAAAGTTTACTGATTCGGGAGCAGTGCTGTTCATGCTCCAGAACTTGCACAGGCTCAGGATGAGCCTAGACTCCAGCTGAGACCACATCCTTGCTTAGCTCCTTCCAGCTGTCCTCTCCTGCTTCCCTCATTCTCCCTCATTCCCCCTCATTGGAGGACACACCTCACTAATTTGCAGACACAAGAATCCCAGCCTCAGACTCTGCTTTTAGGGAGCTTGACCTCAGACCTCAATTTTGATTGCATGAATAGTAGGGAGCCATTGAAAATGTTACATCAGTGGAGTGGTTCAATTTGAATTGCATTTTGTAAAAGTAACACTGTCATAACTTTGAATGTAAATTGGAGGATAATTCCTCTGGTTCACTTAATTTTTTTTAACATTTATTCATTTATTTGAGAGTGAAAGATGGAGCGTGAGTGGGGGAGGGGCAGAGAGAGTGGGAGACCCAGAATCAGAAGCAGATTCCAGGCTCTGAGCTGTCAGCACAGAGCCTGACGAGGGTCTTGAACTCACAGACCAGGAGATCATGACCTGAGCCAAAGTCAGACACTTAACCAACTGAGTCACCTAGGCACCCCCTCTGGTTTACTTTTCATGTAAAAAAATACTGCATTTAAACACTGTTCTGGTAGGACTTCTTGCTACACAGTTTAAGGAGGGGTATATATGTATGCATGTGTGTGATTCTAATTCTGTGAGAATGTGATTATGTGATTGCATCTGAGAAAAGTACAAAAGGAGTTTTTGTGTTTATTATTTTATTGTAATTGCATTCCAGAATTTTCCCCTTTATTTAATTGTTTGCCAATAGTGGTTTTATCATGTTTCTTGTGGCAGTAATTATTTCTCATTTCCACGTACTTTATTTGAAAATCATTCTTGTCCTATAGTTCATTATTTCACAATATTATTAGCATTAGAGCTTTAATGGGGGTGCCTGAGTGGCTCAGTCAGTTGAGCATCTGACTCTTGATTTGGGCTCAGGTCATGATCCCAGAGTTGTAGGACTGAGCCCCACGTTGGGCTCCTCACTGAGTGTGGAACCTGCTTAGGATTCTCTTTTTCTCTCTCCCTCTGCCCCTCTCCCCTGCGCTCTCTCCCTCTCTCTCTCTCTCTCTCTCTCTCAAATAAAATTTTAAACAAAGAAAAAAAAGAATTAGAGCTTTAATAATTGATCATGGGAGAGAAGGGTGACCAACTCATTGGTGACCTGCTAGGGATCACTTGAATATTTTAAGTCTTCTTTTTTCTCTTTTTTCCTTCTCTTTCTTTCCCTCACTCCCTCTCTTCCTTCTTTCTTACCTTCCATTCTTTCTTCCTTCCTTCCTTGGCTGGATAGCTCAACATGTTAAATATATAACAGTTAGGCTACAATCACTTAGAACAATTGCCTTTTACATTCTGTTTTGTAAAAATTCACTCTTGGTAATTAGTTGACCTTTATGAATAAAATATGCTGGTTTTCATTCAACAAGTGCTGGAGTGATGTAGGTGTTTGCTGTAGAGTGTTTCTTTATTCACTGGAAATATAATTACCTTTCCAAAACTGTAACTCTAATCTTGATTCTTGCCATGTGAGGAGGAGAAATTTATGTATCTGTATGATTTCTTCTCAGTCATGGAGGAAGGGAATAAACCTTTATTTAAGATATTAAATTCATAAGAAAGCCATTGAATACTTCCAATGAAGTATTACTTATTAAAAATTGAGATGTATGATCTCTTTTTATCTTTATCTAAGGAAATCCTACTTAACCTCCAGGCTAAGACAGAATATGACTTCCTCTATGAGAGAGGGGCTAAAGGAAATAACATTTATTCCTGATTATCTAATCCAGAAGCCAACTCTTCCCTGAATTCCCATAATATTTAGTTCCGGCCCTCTTAAACTGCCATTGAATGCCCTTATGAGTTATAACTACATAAATTTCAATTAGCTATTCTGCATAACAGACTTCTAAAACTCAATGGCTTAAAATAATAAAAATTTATTATCTTTCATAAGACTATGGGTCAACTGTGTTGTTTTGGTCTCATCTGGGCTCACAAATGTGCTTGTGGTCAGCTATAGATTGGGAAGTAACTCTGCCCTTTGCAGGGATCTCACATATCTGGGGCCCAGCAGGCTTTCAGTGGTCCATGACAACCTTTGCTGGGATGACAGGGCTGTCGTCCATGTAGTCTCTTAAGATTTTATCCAACAAGGTTAGCCCAGGCTTGTTCACATGGTGGCCACACGGTGGTTCACATGGTGGCCCGGCAGGTTCTAAGAGAGAGTGAAAGTGTGCAAAATCCCCATGAGACCTAGGCTTGGAACTGGCACGTCATCACTTCTTCTATGTTTTATTAGTTAAGTAAATCACAAGGTTGACCAGATGCAAGGAGGGAGAAATTGGCCCTAATTCTTGATGGGAGGCATTGCAAAACCACGTTACAAAGAACATAGTTCAGAGGAAGGTGAAGGATTGAGGACTTTTTGCAATGAAAGTGTCACATACATATGTTTGTATACATATTTTCTATCAGGCTAAAATCCTGAAAATAAGTCAATATTTTATCATCTTGTATAATAGTATTAATGGTGTTGCTTAGAATGTACTTCTTTTGGTTTTAAGTTCACAGCATCTCTCCTCCTTGTCAACTGATAATAGTTCTCTCTTACACTTTGGCACTCTCCTCCCCGCTCCCCCCCCCCCCATCCAATGTGGTCCTGGGGCATTTATGGGTTCTGAATTGGGTGCTCTAGCCCAAACAGCTGGTCAGGGGATCAGAATAAAACTAAAGCTGGGACAATAGGAGTCTTACAGAAATTTGATCTGGTACACCCATTTAAGGAGAGAATTTGATTGAAGCTGAGGTTTCTTGCCTTCTTGAAGCCTGATTCTTTAAATCTTTCCTCCATTTTGGGGCACCTGGGTGGCTCAGTTGGTTAAGCATCCAACTTGGTTTCAGCTCAGGTCATGCATGATCTCACGGTTCATGAGTTTGAGCCGTGCATTGGGCTCTGCTCTGATGGTGCAGAGCCTGCTTGACATTCTCTCCCTCTCCCTCTCTCTCTGCCCTTCCCCACTTGTGCTCTCTCTCTCAAAATAAATTAGTAAACTTAAAAAAATAAATCTTTCCTCTATTTTGAAGCATCCCTGGGGCGCCTGGATGGCGCAGTCGGTTAAGCGTCCGACTTCAGCCAGGTCACGATCTCGCGGTCCGTGAGTTCGAGCCCCGCGTCAGGCTCTGGGCTGATGGCTCGGAGCCTGGAGCCTGTTTCCGATTCTGTGTCTCCCTCTCTCTCTGCCCCTCCCCCGTTCATGCTCTGTCTCTCTCTGTCCCAAAAATAAAAAAAAACGTTGAAAAAAAAAAAAATAAAAAAAAAAAAAAAAAAGAAGCATCCCTGTAAATATACCTTATTTTTCTTCCTAAGGCAAATCATCTAGCATCATAGGGACCTTATACATTACCAAGTCTCAAAAATTTGTTGAGTGACTGAATGAAGGTAGGGATCCTATAATCACTGACTACCTTTATCATATAAGACTATTTAGCATATGCTCTCCTAGGGCATGGATGTCTTTGGTTTGGTGTGCCCCACAGTCCTTTCTCCAGGAACTGCCCCTTCCCTCATCCACATGGGTAATGAGGAGTCAACAAGTTACTGCAAGGGCACCTTACCTGGTGGCCAAAGTATATTTGATCAGGGTGGCCAGTGAGTCCCCAAAATTTGTGAATGAAGGGCCAAGACAGTCAGTCAATCAGAAAATGTGTTTAATTGTTACTCTGTGAAACATATTCCCAGCCACATACAGAGATCTATTCTGTGAATATCTGAATTTAGGTAAGTCACTTGACCTCTCTAAAGCTTTAGTTTTCACAGCTATAAAATGGAAACCACAGTATCTACCCCTCAGGGCTTTTTAAAATATTAAATGTGATAGTAAGTGTGAAAAACCTTGTGTAATTCCTAGTAGGGTCCAGTTTAGTTTCCTCTTATTGTTCTGTGGGGATCTCCTTTCATAAAGTACCTGATTTTAGGTTCCTGATGCATTTTACAACAGATCCCATAAAAAACTCCTCTGATGTGCCAAGAATTTAGATTCTAATTCAGGAAGAACAGTATTGAATGCTTATATACCACTATACTAGGTGATTTACCCATATTAACTGTTCTCCTAGCAATATCCTGGGTAGATACTCTTACCAATTTTACACATGAGGAAATCAACCGAAGACTGAATTAAGATGCATTCATGTCAGTCTCTTACATCTCCTTCATCTACTGTCCCTGCTCAGAGCTTTCTCAGTCTTGTGCACTTTGGCTCACAGCCAAAATGATGGTAATTCTACGGCCCATGGAAGAAAATGGATGAAGCTGCTGGCAGCTGGAGATACATGGACTGTGGTGCTCTGTTTGGCTCTCGCCCTACCTAGCACCCCCTTGTGGAAAAGAGTATAAATCTTTCAATTGTTCTTTTGCAGATATGCAAAGGTACAGTTTAGGCTGATTTTAGAGTGATTTTTGACAATAAACTTGGCAGGAGGAAAATAGTTTTTTTGATAAACACTCTCAGGTAACCATAACACACAACCTTCCACTGTTGCCATAGAAAATGAACAGAGGCAAAACACAGAGCTGATCTCTAGCCTTATGACATTTTAAAATCAAGGCTGATTCTACTTGTTAAATTATTTCTTCCTGCTATCAATATGTTCCATTGTGTCCTTTTCTAATGTAGTGACCAAATGCCTTGGTTTCTAGGTCTCTAGCTTAGCAATAAACATAACATTGTTTTAGAATCTATCCCATTTCCTTACCTACTTTTCCTTTTCTTTGCCATGGGTCAGGATTCTTATAAGAAAACAAAACATTTTTGATATGCAGCAGGTATTTGATTCTGGAACTAAAGTGTTCTGCCCAGGATTGGTAAGGAGAGCACTTTGCCTGGCTTTGTTTTTGTGGTGCCTGTAAAAGAGAAACATGCTCATAGCTTCATTACTGGAGAGCCAGGCTGTTTAAAAATATATGAATTATTAGCTCTATAAGGGAATTCTAATGGAAGGGAACAGCAATAGATCTGTATGTAATGAGAAGCCCATCCAGCAGCAAGCCATTCATTGAACAAGAGAGGAAGGGATACACCTGTCAGTAAATATTTAGAATTGACGTGAATCTTTAATGAGGAAAGACGGGAAAGTTTCACAGAAGCCCTGCTATGTGACACTCACTATGCTCTCCTAATTTCACAGTAAACTTGCATAGTATTTGTTATGACCCCCATGTCGGAGATGCTGCTGGTTCCTTTGCTTCAAGCTAAGACCAACTTTGGTATATTTCTAGCACCAGAACTGAAGCTTAATTTTTTTTAGCTCCTCCCGTGCCCTATCATTCTTTCCCCACTTTCCTTATCCTGAGAGCACACTCAATAAATTGCTTACACAAAATTCCCCCTCTCAGGTTCTGCTTCTTAGGAAACTGACTCAAGACACCCCATTTTATTGATGAAATATTGGACTCTTGTACAGGTCAGAAACTGGCTGAGTGTAACCCAGCTCGTATATGGAAGAATGGGAATTCAAATCTCAGCTCTTCTAACTTTATAATAAACTATTTCTTAATGTAATTTTTATGCAGAGGTAGTAGCTGAGATCATTAAAATACTTTACTGTCTCTTTGTACATTTAAGTACCAACACCATACTGATGACCATATGCTGGTAACCATGGGTCAAGTCTTAGATCTGAATTGCTTGTTCCAGCTTGTCAGTATCTCTACATGGATGTCCAAGGCATCTCAAACTCATGCTGGAACTGGCATCTTATTACCACCCCGCCACCCCCAAGACTGCCTTTGGTGCAGCCTGTTACAACTCAGCTGATGGCAACTGCATTCTTCCAGCTGCCCAGGCCCAAATCCTTGAAGGCATTCCTGGTTGCTATTGTTCTCTTACCTCCAATCAATCAGAGAATCAGTCCTGTTTTAATATACATCCAGAATACATTCAGAATCTGACCATTTCTCTCAGCCTGTGCCATTACCACCATGACCTAAGCTGCCATTATCTTTTGTCTAAATTGGTGCAAAACCCTGCTAACTGGCCTCCCCGCTCCTCTTATGTCCAAACAGCTAATTCTCAGCAACACAGCCGGAGAATCCTTTTGGTGGAAATTAGTTAGACACTGCTGGCTCTTATTTCCTCTAGGGTAAAAGGCAAGACTTCAGTTGATCTACAAGACCCTGTCTGATGTGCCCCAGCTCATCATACTCAGCTTTCCCCTCACTCAGTCACTCCTCGCACACTGGCCTCCCTGCTGTTCCTCAAACACACTAGACATGCTTCTGCATTTGGGCCTTTGCAGTGGCTGTTCCCTCTGCCTGGGACACTATTCCTAGATACATTTTCATGGCTCCCTCTCTCATCTTTGAGTTTTTGCTCAAATATAACCTTTTTATTTGAAATTGCACCTGAGCCCTAGCTAACAATCAATTTCCTTTATCCTATTTTACTTTTTTAATAGTACTTATATTCTTACAATGCATAGTGGTATTGATTATTGATTAGCTTATTCATCTATGGTTTTTATCCTCTCACTCCCCACTGGAATGAAACCACATGAAGAGAGAGGTCTTTGTCTGTTTTAATCACTGATATATTCCATATGACTAGAGCAGACTGGCATATAGTAACACTCAATAAATCTATGTTGAATGAACAAATGAATGAAACTTGCCTGTTCCAGTTTGAATGTCTTGTGATCAGAATGGGAGCTGTACAAAATGACATGTTGGAGTTAAGTGACTAGTGGAATACCTTAAGCAAAATTTGATTTCATGATGTAATTTATCAAAGTAGAGATGGTGTACACACAAACACACACATACACACCCGTGATTTTCATTCATGTTGTCAAGTTCTCTGTCCCTTTTATGTGACAATTTCTCTTTAAGGTAGATACTGAAGCATTAAAGGACTGCATCACTTATCAATTAAGAACTTTGGTTAATTCTCTTTTGTTTGATTAGCAACTGACCAAAAACACAGTACAAAAAATCAGTTATTTATGAAATTTCAAATGAAACAATTCAGATACGTAGTCTGTCTTAAGATCAGTTAACCATTGCTCTTTCTTTTTTTCCCCTAAATTAGCATTTTTCACTGTGTCAAAGGACATAGTATATTTCCTATAACAGATAGGGATTCTTTGTGGTTCATGGGGTGCCACAAAATCCATATGCCCACAGGACTGAAATGTGGAGTCTACTTACACTTTGCGTGTTCCTTAGTTGAGTCCCAAGCTGCTAAGGGAGGAATTCTGTCATAACAAACCTCTTCAATGTCATAAGAAGATATGGAAGCATATATATGCATAAAATAAGACTAGAGAGAAGCATTTCAGAATACTGTGGGGCTCCCTATAAGGGAAAGGGCTCTGGGGAATTGGTATCAGTTTCCTTCTTGTGAGGATTTCTACAGGCTCTGGAAAATATTTTGCGGTTATTGGGGAAAAGTTTCAATTCCCTTCACAGTCTGTTCCTCAGTTTTAAAAATTAGGATGCTCTGGAGGCACCTGACTGGCTCAGTTGGTTAAGCGTCTGATTTTGGTTCAAGTCATGATCTCACAGTTTGTGGGTTCAAGCCCCACGTCAGGCTCCACACTCCTCTTTCTCTGCCCCTTCTCCACTTGAGCTTTCTCTGTCTCTCAAAAATAAATAAATAAATAAATAAATAAATAAATAAATATTTTTAAAAATAATTTTTTTAAGTTTATTTAGTTATTTTGAGAGACAGACACACAGAGACAGAGAACCAGTGGGGGAGGGGCAGGGGCATGGGGGGACAGAGGATCCCAAGCAGACTCCGTGTTGACATCAGAAAGCCCAATGTGGGGCTTGTATCACAAATTGTGAGATCATGACCTGAGTCGAAGTTGGCTGCTTAATCAACTGAACCACCTAGGCTCCCCACATATTAAATAAATCTTTTAAAAAATTAGGATGCTTTTTCCAAACTTTAATATTCTTTCATCTTAAAGAAAGAAGTAGCACAAATATTCTTAATATATTTAAAAGGGTATTTTATTTTGTTCTTCTGGATACTCATTCTCTTTCAGTTATATTTTCTTCAACCACTTATATAGTTTTGAAGTTTGTTCTTTTACATATTTCCAAAAGGCCATATTTTTACAAGGGACGTAATTGTTCCTTTGGATGCTACAAGCCTTCATTGTTGTTGGAGGGTCATACAGCCTTGGTACCCTCAGCACTTTGTGACTAATTGTGAGTTACCCATTGGTGATCCCCGGTGATGACTGTCCCCATGAAGATGAAATTCCCAACCACTGCTGTACATTATTGCATCTGGAGCTTAATGTGTTCCTGACTCCTCAGGCAATCAGTGTTTGCCCCAAAATACCTTTGTGGAAAGTAAGTGATCATTGACAGTTAGAGGTCATGCCCCAGAAATATTAGAAGTTCAGGGCTGCAGGCGTGTTTCAGAGTAGAATCTGGAGCTCCTCAATTATTGGTAACATCATTCAAAATGCCAACGGCAGGCCTTTCAAACTGATCAAAGTTTAAGACAAATAAGGTAGTGTCCTCTTTGACCACATTTCTTTTGGGGGATGCAGCATTTTGCAAGTTCAGAGAGCTTTCAGTCTGTATCCCAAAGGAACACTGTGAGGGTGATGTTGAAAATACTGCTGAAATTGTCATTTCTTAAGCAGAGAGGATCTCTCTGCACCCCACCCCCATCTCCCCACCACATTCTAATAACCAAAACCTTCAACAAAATTGAATGTGGACTGGACAGGGTTAATGATAGCAGGGGGAGAGGAAGTTAACTGTAATTATTAATAATGAAACTTTTAAGAAGACATACACATATTCTGAAGTGGGGGTGATTATTTGTACAAATCAGAACTAGTTGGGATTTTTGTGTTTTGTTGAAAGAAAAGCAAACTGTGAGGATCCATTATGTTGAGCTGGATTTAGAAACAATCAACTTGAAAAGACAAGTTTATTTCTTGTATATGACCTGGAATTCTTCCCCTCTGAAAACAGGTGCAGAGATGGCTACGACTTACGTGAGATGCATAAACATACAATGTTTCTTGAGGGCATTTTTCTTCCCTCTCAGATACTTGTTTTTATGCAAGATTGTTACATTGTCATTTAAATGCTAACTTCAGTCCCATTCTTTGCTGCAAGGAAGCGCTTATTCATTAATTGGAAAGAAAAGGAAAGAACCCACAGCTGCCCAAGTAGTTAAACTAAACACTTTCTGTTTTCAACATCATCTGCCAAAAAAAAATGTCTGACATTATGAGAGGAAAAAAGATAAATATGTTTGGAGATTTCAGAAAAATCACTTCATTTTAACGTTACATTATTTTTCATGAGAAAAAAAAGCCAAAAAAATGCTGGTCTTCTGTGTGTAAATCACAAACATGTGTATTAAAATATAAAATGTTTGCTTATCTCAGTTCATGAGTTCTACCTTAGCAAAACTTAGCAGGTAGTTTCTCTTGGAAGATGTGTAAAAGACCCTTGAGTTTTTAGAAAACTTTTCAGTGAATGTGCCAGTACTTTTAATAGGACTCTGATGGTTCTCTGAAAGTTACAACTACTTCCCTAATTTACTAGTTTTTACTTTTGAAAGAAAATAGTTTATGCATTAAAAAGATGTGCTTTCAAATTCTTAATCAATAGTGTTCTTCTTTTTGCTTTGTAACTTTAAGGAACAAAGGAAAAGCAATTTTGAAATTCTATTAAAACAAATTTTTTAGTATATATTAAAGCTAAAGCTACTTAGTATTGATTTAATTAACTAATTAATTAATACTGGTTGCATACAAGGTTCAACCTAAAAATAAAAATAAAAACCGTAAAAGTCCTCCATTTTTACTTAATTCATCAGCAGGTTGTTCAATGATAGTATATTCACCTCCTCAGAGGAAAACTGTGAATTTCGTCTTCTCCCCCAGCTGTTTCAGTGGCAAGCAATTATTCCTTGCAATTCAACTTTATTTTCCTCTTCTTTGGTCTTCAGAACATGGAGTTGATCTGGCCACAATCTCTGTAGGATAATGCTAATAAAATGGTTCCTAGGACAGAAGTTGATTAGTTTTTTATTTACCTTCTTCCATGGCCCTTTAAAAGTTTCTTCTAGCAGCACTTGGGTGGCTCAGTTGGTTAAGCGACCAATTCTCAGTTTCGGCTCAGGTTATTATCTCACAGTTCATGAGTTCCAGCCCTGCGTTGGGCTCTGTGCTGACAGTATGGAGCCTGCTTGGGATTCTCTGTCTCCCTCTCTCTCTGCCCCTCCCCTGCTCTCTCTCTCTCTCTCTCTCTCTCTCTCTCTCTCTCTCAATAAATAAATAAATAAATAAATAAATAAATAAACTTAAAGAAAAACTTCTTCCATTTTCCTCAAATGATGTATTCCAATGTTGTCATATTTCCAAATTCTTCTCATCCTCCAATTTTAGCTCAAAAGCCACTTTTTCTCAACAGCTTCTCTTGGCCACCTGTTCCTTCCCCCATGCCAGAGTGACTTCTCTCTCTTTCACTGTTATAACATAAACTTTAGAAATGCTTGTTGCATACCTCAAACTTTCTTTTATAACTCTGGCTCTGTTTCATTATGTGTATGTTCTTAGTATATCACACACTTTGGGGAGGCAGAGCGCATGTCTCCTACTGTTTTGTATTCTCCATTCCATTGTATAAAGTTCATTGTACAAAGGAAGTCTTCTATATATGGATGAACAACATATTTACAGCACTCATGATATGTTTTTATTTTACATATATGAATACATTGGGGATAATATCAAGTTAGATGTCAATGTTTTCAATTAAAAATGTAATATTTCATGTAGTCTTAATATTCTGTATTTCTCAGGTGAAAAAAAGGACATAAACGTTACAGTGACAAAGGGAAAGTAGGTTCAGGATACACAAAGAAAAAAAGGAAACTCCTCAATGTTGTAAATATCCATCATGGTTTGTTTGTTTGAAATTTCCTACTCCATAGTAACAGGAAAAGGCCTAGAACCCAGAGTCCTTTAAAGATAGAATCACTTGCCAGGAAATGTAAGAATGTATCCTCAACTTTTTAAGAATAGTTTTTAATGAATAACGAATGTCCTTGAAAGAATTCACTGCAGTTTGTTTTAAGTAAAACTAAAATATAAATTAAAATGAATGTGTTGTATTCCCCCTGTTCTTCTGCCTTTTTTTTTTTTTTTTTTTTTTGTCTTTATATTAGGAGAAAGGGAGATGTGGAATGTCGGGAATTGTTTATAAAATTAGCACACACTGCTCCCATGAACGTGGAAAATATCTGACCCACAGTTGCCCCAGTTTGTTAAACATTGTGGATACACTATGGATGGCTGTTCTTCCACAGCCTCCTGGCTGCTGGAGACAAAACCCTGGGTAAGCAAAGTTGGATGGTTTTCAAAACTGTCATCCTTAGTAGATTTACAGACACAAAGAGCTGTCACTAAATTTAGTCAGTGACCCTGAACTTGGAATAACTGGAACTGGTACTCTCAGCCCTGTCCTAAAGTCTAAGGAGCAATTAGGGGCCAATAACAAGATTGGATTCTGACATGTGGGGTGAGAGGTGAGTAGAAAAGAATTGAAATGCTGATTGGGTGATATTAGATAATTTGTATCTAACTAAGGAATGATTTCTTCTTTGCTGAGCAGTCATAGACTTACTGCACAGGGCTAGCTGCCAGCAACATTTTTATAATCAGCGCTACTCAAACTTGGGTGTGCACAAACATTACCTGAGAATCAGGTGTGCAAATAGTGATTCAACACTACGCTGTGCTCACCACAAGTGTGCTATCATCTGCCACCACACAATACCGCTAACTGTATTCCCTCGGCTCTACCTTTTGTTCCTGTGACTTAGTCATTCCTTAATGGGAAGCTCTTGTAATGTGTGTCAACTATCCTCAGAATAAAATTAAAATGTAAAGAGATGATAGAATGGAATAAAATACATACGTTTAAGAAAAAAAGACAAATCTCGTGTTGGTGAACTTTCTCAGCCTTTGTTTGAGAGTCTTCCTTTACATTTTTATTTCTCAAATACAACTTTGCAAGGTTAAAAAAAATATCCAAGGATCTCATTAAAATGCAGATTCTGGACTGGGACCTGAGATTCCACATTTCTAACTGCCTCCCAGGTGATGCTGATGCTACTGGTCCTCAAACCACACTCTGATCAGAGTAACAAGGGTCTATAGTTGCACTATCTAACACAGTATTTGATGGCTGCATGTGGATATTGAATGCTGAATTGAAATGTGCTGTAAGTTGAAGATACACATCAGATATTTTTATTGAAATACAATTCAAATACAAAATCACCTCCATTTAACGTGCACAATTCAGTGGTTTTTGGTATGTTCACATGGTTGTGGAACCATCACTACTGCCTAATTCCAGCACATTTCATGACCCTAGAAGGAAACTCTATACATTTTGTCTATCACCCTCTTTCATTCCCACTTCTTCCCAGCTCCTGGCAACCTACTTTCTAGGTTTTCTTTCTTTTTAAAAGAAATTTTAACATTTATTTACTTTTTGAGAGACAGAGACAGCACAAGTGTGGGAGGGGCAGAGAGAAACAAGGAGACACAGAATCTGAAGCAGGCTCCAGGATCTGAGCTGTCAGCACAGAGCCCCACGCAGGGCTCGAACTCATGAGCTGTGAGATCATGGCCTGAGCCGAAGTCGGACGCTTAACTGACTCCGCTACCCAGGCGTCCCTCTAGGTTTTCTTTCTAAAGAAAGAATGTAGGGGCACCTGGGTGTCTCAGTCTGTTGAGCATCTGACTCTTGATCTCAGCTCAGGTCATGATCCCATGGTTGTGGAATCAAGCCCCATGTTGAGCTCCGTGCTGAACACGGAGCCTGTTTAAGATTCTCTCTTTCTCCCTCTGCCCCTCTTCCCTACTGTCATGGTCTCTCTCTCTCTCTCTCTCTCTCTAACAAACAAACAAACAAACTGCAGTAAAATCTTGGATTGTGAGCAACTTGTTCTGCGAGTGTTCCACAAGGTGAGCAAACATTTCTAATAAACTTTAACTTGGTAAACAAGTGATGTCTTGTAATATGATTAGTATGTGCCACCAAATGTCACATGATCACAACTGAGCCAATCATTCTCTCTCTCTCTCTCTCTCTCACTTGCTGCGGGATTGTGGGTGATCTTCTCCCATGCTCAGTTGCTTGGTCTCAGGCCACAGTGTTTGTTAGCAATCAGTGATTTTTCAGAACATTGGGAGGTGCCCACAAGTGGCACTAGTGTATTTTTTGTCACTTCAAAGCACCTATGGACAGTCCTTTGCTTTTCCACACAAGAGTAAGCTTCCATATCCAGTTTTCATTATTTCTTATGGGGAAATTCGCTTTGATAAACAAGTGTTTTGGATTATAAGCATTTTTCCAGAACAAATTATGCTCACAAATCAAGGTTTTACTGTATTTACTTTCTTTATGTGTTTGCCTATTCTGTATATTTCAGATACATGGAATCATACTATATGTGATATCTGGCTTCTTTCCCTTAGCATACTGTTTTCAGGGTTTATCCTGTGTTGTAGCAGGAATCAGTGCTTCATTATTTTTTTATGGCTAAATAATATTCCATTGTAAGAATCTACCACATTTCATGTATCCATTCATTTACTGATGGACATTTGAATTATTTTGAATTGTTTCCACTTTTTGGCAGTTATGAATAATGCTGCCATTAACATTATTATACAAGTATTTGCATGAATGTGTGTTTTCAGTTTTCTTGAGTATATACCTAGGAATGCAATTGTTGGGTCATATGGTAACCCTATGTTTCAACTTTTGAGGATTTGTCAAACTGTTTTCCTGAAGTGGCTGAACCATTTTATATTCCCTCAGGCAGTTCTTGAAGGTTCCAATTTATCTACATCCTTGCTAACTCTTGAACCAGTATTAATACATTATTATTAACTAAAGTCCATACTTCATTCACATTTCCTTGGTTTTTGCCCCATGTATTTTTTGTGTGACAATTTCTTAAACTTCCTTGTATTTGAGGAGTACTGGTCAGCTATATTTTAAGATGCCCCTCTATTGGGATTTGTCTAATAATTTTCTGGTGATAAGGATGGAGTTATGGGTTTTGGGGAGGAAGATCATAGAGATAGATCATCACATCATATTGAGGGTACATACAATGAGCATATTTATCACTCTTGCTGTTGACCTTGATCATTTGGTTAAAGCAGTGCTTTTCAGGTTTTTCCACAGTAAAGTTATTCCTTTTTTAAAAAATTATATTGCTAAGGACTCATGAATATTTATTTTTATACTTTGGTTATAATCTAGCACTATCTTATTTTGTGTTAAATTAATTCAGGTTTAATTAACCATTGAGGATTCTTTCAGGTTGGCATTCTCCCCTCAGTGTGAGGTTTGATGTTTTGAGCCCTTATTTACTTTCTAGCACTACAGGATGTCTAGGCTCATCTTGTATGTATCCTTCCTTTGTGTAGAATCAGACGCTTCTGCTAGAAGCCCTAGCTCCTTTTATTGAATAATAGTATTCAAAAACAAGGTTGGGCAGGATGTTTCTTATTTGAGATCTTTCTTGGTTCTTAATTTAGGCATTTACTGCTATGAATTTCCTTCTTAGAACTGATTTTGTTGCATACTGTAAGTTTGGTAAGTTGTATTTCCATTTTCATCTGTCTCTAGACATTTTCTTATTTCTCTTTAGATTTCTCCTTTGACCCATTGGTTGTTCAGTAGCACGTTATTTAATCTCCATGTTTGTTAATTTTCCAGTTTTCTTCTTGTAATTGATTCCTAGTTTCATACCGGGTGGTTGGAAGAGATAATCGATACGATTTCAGTCTTCTTAAATTTGTTGAGGCTTGTTTTGTGACCCAATATATGATCCATCCTTGAGAATGTTCCATGTGAGCTTGAGACAAATGTGGGTTCTGTTGCTTTTGGTGGAAATGTTTAGTAAATGCAGTTAAGTCCATCTGGTCTAACATGAAGTTTGAGTTCAGTGATTCCTTACTGATTTTATTTGGATGGTCTATCCATTGATGAAAGGAGTGTACTGAAGTCCCTTACTATTATTGTATTGCGGTCTATTTCTTCCCTAAGGTGTTTTAATATTGTATGTTATATATTTAGGTGGTACTATGTTGGGTGCACAAATATTTACAAAATTATATCCTCTTGCTCGATCCCTTTAGGATTATGGATTTTATTACAAGTGTGATGGGAGGCTGATAGCAGATTATATTTTCCAAAGCTGGCAGCAAACTTATCACCTGTACTCTTTTAGCATGTGACCTTGCCAGTCCCCTATGAAGAGGGGGAATTAAATTTCCCATCCTTGATTCTGGGCTGCCTTTGACTGCTTCAATGAATAGAGTATGGAGGAAGTAATGCTGTATGATTTCAGTGGCTGAGTAATAAAAAAGCAGTATATGTTCTGCCTTGCTTGTGGGAGTACTTATACAATCATGCCCAAGTCTACCATACTATATAAGGAAGCCAAGCTACATGCAGAGACCATGAGCAGGTGTTTTGGTCAGCAGTCTAGTCTTCAGGTCATACCAGCTCAAATGAGTGAATGAACCTTCCTATAATTCAACCACCAGACATCGAATCTTCCCAGCCTTTGAGTTTTTCCAGTTGAAGCTCAAGACAACGTGAAACAGACAAACCATTCCCTGTGTACCCTGTCTGAATTTCTGACTCACAGAATCTTTGAACATAATAAAATGGTTGTTTCAAGCACTAGGTTTAAGGGTAATTTGTTATGTAGCAATAGTAACTGGGACAGAGGCGTTGGAGGCTTTTGACTTAGACAGAGATATTATTGTACTTCTATTTGAAGGCTTTCGACTCAGAAAGTGATATGGTGGTACTAATATTTTAAGAGGACCACTGTGACTATTCAGTAGAGATTGGGCTATGTAGCAAAGCAAAATGGAAATGGGGAGACAAGTTAGGAGCCTGTTGTAGTTGCCCAGAAGAGAGATGATGGTAGCTTGGGTTAGGTAGTATTAGTACAAGAGAGAAGATATGGTGGGGTTATGGATATAACCTGAAGATGAGCCCACAGGCCTTGCAAATGGATCAGGCAAGAAGCACAAGAGAAAGAAACAAGTCACAGATAACTCTAGGGGACCTGGGAATGAGCAGCCAACAATGGTTGATAACAGAGGCATTTAAGTGAGTTTAGAAATGTTGAGAGACAGTTAGATGTGCCTGCAGTTTAGGGTAAAAGTGGAACTGGAAAAATAAAACTGAGACATCCAAACATTAATGATACTTAAAGCCATATCTTTGATGACATAATTTAAGGAATAATTATAGTTAGATAAAAAAGATGTCTTTAGACTGAGCCCTCAGATGCTCCCAACATGAAGAAGAGGAACAGACATCAAAGGAGATAACAGAGTAGGAGGAAAACCAGGAGATTGCAGTGTCCCAGAAGCCATGTGAAGAAAATGATTTACAGAGCCCCTGAGTCATGGAGTGAGTCAGCTGCTGCTCATAGATTTGGTAAGTTAGACATGAGAATTGGCCATTGTATTTGACAACCTGGAAGTCATGGGTGATGTTGACAAGAGTAATTTACTGGGTTGGCACAGATCAGTGCCTGAACAAGAGTAAGGAAGTAGAGATAAAAAGAGCAACTTTTTGAGGGCAAAAAGAAAATGGTGGTGTAGTTGAAGAGAGACAGGGTGTTAAAGAAGCTTTCATTGATGTTGAAAGATGGTACAGCATGTTGCAGAATGTTTGTAGGTTGCTAAGAATGTTTTAGTGGAAATGGGGAAATTCATGATGCAGGAAAGGGGCAAATACCTGGAAGAGCAAAATCCTTAGGTGGGCAAGTGGTGATTAGGTTAGGTATCCCTGTGGAGCCATGAGAAGAAAAACATCTTCCAGTAGGGGAGGCAGAGGCCATAGGCTCTGAGCAGAAAGACTGTGAATTGGATATTGTAGAATATGGAAGTTCTCTTTGATTGTTTTTTGTTTGTTTGTTTGTTTAATTTTCTCAGAGAAATAAGAAATCACCTGCTTCTAGGATGGAGGGGCTGGGTCCTGGGCATGAGAGAACTGAAGGGTGTGAAATAGTTATCTCAAAAAAGAAGAACAAATTTACTAGAGAATTAGAGAATTTCTGGGCATCACTTAAGTAGTACTTGAGGTCAGTGGTCATGAATATCAGATGAGGTCACTATAAGGTGAGCAGGCTGTGGAGGTTTTCTCGGTCTATGTTCAAGATTTCTGAGGGTGGGTTCAGGGAATTTGGGTAGGTTTTTTTCTTTTTAAGTGGTTTCAACAGAGGAAGACAGAGATTAGAGTTGAGATAGGGTGGGTTGTATTATTGCTCCCGATTTTCACTTTATCCAATAAATAGGATTATACATCTACACTCCTTAATATGTGACTTACAGTGCATGCCACTAACCACTGTTTCATTGACCTTGGGTCTGACCATGTGACTTGCTTTAGCCAGTAGAATGAGAGCAGATGTCAGGGGAGCAGAGACTTGAAACATGGTTTGCGTGATTTGGCTGGTCTGTTAAGTTTTTGCCAGCACCAAGAGGAAAGCCTGCTCTAGGCAACTTCCTGTCTCAGAATGAGGACATGTGGAGCGAAACTGAACCAAGCTTGTGTCTTAATGCAGAACTGCTCCAGCTGCCCTGCAGATGCATGATTCAGAAATCTGCATCTACACACGCCTCTTATCAGCCATAGGGATTTTGCATCATTTGTAGGATTATTTCAGCAGTATTCTGATTAATACATGAGAATATGATCATGCATATGCTAGGAAGAAGGTGTCATCATAATGATGAATGGAGTCTAAGCCAGAAGAGGAGGAAAGGGAAGCTATGGAGAAGATAAAACAGTGATAAGGGGGAAGAGTAAATGGATCAGAAGTCACATTATAGAGGGAGTCAGGCTTTTAAAAAGAAAGGTAGAAAGATAGGGGGTAGTGGCAAGAGAATGGGATGTTTAAACTTGACATTTGGAGGAGGTGAAGTTAGCGGTAATGTCAAGGAAATGTCAAGGTCCAGAGATGGCCATGGTAATGTGTGGCTGAGGTAGGGAGAGGAAAGGGATGGCTTATGGCAGATAAGGATTTCTGGAAGGTCAGGGTGATTGGATAAATAAGCTATGTGGCCATTGAAATGACCAAGAATGTTGATTGGAATCCTGTTGGAATTCTGGAAGTAAAGAGATTGTTAAAAAATCTTTAATGAATGAGAAAATTTCTGATGGACCTGTAAATGGCAGCAACAAGGAGAGATAGCAGCTGGTGTAGCCTAATGGCAATAGATTCTAAGAAGATGGAGTTGCTTAGAGAGAAGAAAAGACCAATTATCTGGAAGCAGTGATAAGGAGTAAGTTTCTTCCAAATTTAGTAGTAAATGGAGTGAGAATCAAACAATTACAGCTAGTACTTGGGGTGGCTTCAGGGAGTCATATCCTTGGGGAAGACTGGTTCCAATTAGAGCCAAAGTAGTGAAGGGCTCATTTTAGAAGGAAGATAAGGATATTGGGGGTTCTGCTGAACATGCACCATATGAAGTTAAAGATGATGGAGAGGATGGGTTTGAGGAGTCAAGAAGGGGTTATGTTGGGTTAAATAAGAGGATAAACAAGGTTAGTTAAGCATGAGAGCTGTGGACATGTAGGATGACCTATATACGTTTGGTGACTAGAGGAAAAGAGGAAAGCAAGGCATGATGGGATTATTTCTGATGTCTTTCAGGGCTGTTCTCTGAAGCAGTTTTTAGTGGGGAATGAAGAGTGACTTGCCAAGCATGAAGGAGGACCTCTGGGGTCTCCTTAAATCCTTTCATATGTGTTATTGAAGCAGGGTGGAGGTGGACCTACCAGGACCTCTTGGCTTTCTTGCAACACATCTGAAATTATTCAAAATATGTCTGCACCAATCCTCACTTGAGTTCTGCCTCTCTCTTCTCTCTTCTTATCTCTTCTGCTTCCTATTTCCACCTTGACTCTCACTTCTGCTACCTTTGAGAATTTACTTTTTTTTTTTACCCTGGTCAAAGAAATCTCCTCAGGACAGGATCTGAAGATCAGATATTATTAGTTGTTGTTGTTATTCTAGTATTAATTATGACAAATTGTCAATCACTTATTAACATTTAGTGACCATTTACTATGCGTCAGACATTGTGCTTATTGCTCTACTTAAACCAAACCCATCTCATTTACTTCACAACCCTGTGAGATGGAAACAAGTATTACTCTCATTTTGCAACAGAGGAAATTGAAGCTTTGAGGACTTAAATCACTCATCCAGGGTCACTCACGGGGCATGGGGCTGAATGATTATTCACATCTGGGATTTTGGGCTCTGAATCCTGAGTGATTCATTTGTCCAGCCTGTGACTGATTGCTCAGTGGAAGCCTGTGGGTAATTCTGAACAAGTTTGGGCATTAGTAGCAGTGGAAGGCTAGCCCCTCCTGTCTACTGTCCTAGCATGCCATTGATCTTTTTCACACTAGATTTGTCTTTATGTGGCTCAACTTGTGGTGCCTTCACCTGCATGGGCACTTTGTTTTTTGGACCAAATGGTCTACTTCCTCTTGGTCACAGCATTTGGAAAAATGCTTTGCACACAACAGATGCTTAAAACAATATATTGGTTGCATGAGTTAAGAATTACCCATGCATCTAGTTAAGTTCTCAAATTAGGCATATATTAAAACTAAGTGGGAAGTTCTCAAAAAATGTCCCAATGCTCAAGTCATACCTGGATTAACGTCACTGGGGCTAGGGCCAGACGTCAGTATTTTCAAAACTCACCAGAAGATTTCATTAGGCCACCAAAGTTGTGATTACTGCTCTGAGAGAGGCAGGTCCTAATATTTGTTAGTTCTGCTTAAGATCTAATTATATTTCTGTGATACGGGATTTGGGATGCAGGAAGTAGCGAGTGCTCTAGAAGCATCATAGTCAGAAGACCTGGAATGTCAATGATGGCCCTTTCCCCTCTCCACACTATTTCCTAGAGCAAAGCTGTCATGTAAATGGCTATTTATTCCATTTGATTTTTCTGCTCTCTTCTCACTTGTGTTTTCTACTTTCCTCCAGTTTCTGCATCTAGCTTTCACTTGATTTGCATCCAGTTCTGCCTCTGCTGAAATGAGCTTATCTGGCTGCTTAGTAGACACAGCAATCACTCCCAAGAATTGCATTTGAAAGCAGAATGAAATCTTCATAATTTGCACTATCCCAAGATGCATTCATCCTAATGGAGGTGACTGGGTCATTTAGGCTGAATTTGAGAAGCATTCTTGGCTTTGTGTTCTGAGTCCTTCTAAGCCACCTGGCAGTTAGTGACTCTCTTCAGGCAGTGCTAGCTGATATAATCTGACGTGAAGCCTTGAACAAAAAGGAACCGAAGCCAACCTTTGCCATTAGTATTCTCAGGTGTTTGTCCAAGGGAAGCTGGAAAGGAGAATCTGTATTTTTAACTTGTAAAAAGGGATCTTAAGCATGGGTAGGAGAAAAATGCTCAACCAAATATCAGGAAATTTGTTTCTTTTTTACCTTGAGTTTTACTTAACTCTTTATGGGCCTTTGATACGTGGATTGCAAAAATTTGCCATAATGATACACCCCTCCTTGTATCCATATCACTTACAAGACTGTGGGGCTCCCCCCATCAGAAATGGAGTCCATTTCCCCACCCCTTAAATCTAGGTTGGCCTTGTGACCTGCTATAACCAATAGAATTCAGATGATATGATGCTGTGACAGTTCTGAATTTCCCCTCTGGAGGCCTTATACACTTCTGTTCTCCTTTCTTAGAATCTCAAACTGCCTACTTGATAAGAAACCACATAGCAGAGACCCCCGTTGTCCCAACTCAGGCCATTTGAGAGCAGCCAGCCTGTTGACCCCAAATACATGAGGGTCCAGCTACGACTGCAGGGCATCTACATGACCCTGTTTAAATGTGTGGATCCAAGCAAAACCTGAAGATCTTCCCAGTTGCCTCACGGACTCATGATCAATAATTCCTATTACTTTAGCCATTGAATTTTTGGGCTGTTTGTTAAACATCAATAAATTGATAATGGCCTCTATAATTTCCTTTTTAAAAAATATTTATTAATTTTTGAGAGAGAGAGAGCACACATAAGTGGGAGAGGGATGGAGAGAAAGGGGGACAGAGGATCCAAAGTGGACTCTGCACTGACAGCAGAGAGCCTGATGTGGGGCTTGAACTCGTGACCCACAAGATCATGCCCTGAGTTCATGTCCAACGCTTAATTGACTTAGCCACCCAGGTTCCCTGCTCCAATTTCATTTTTTTAAATGTGTATTTATTTTTGAGAGAGAGAGAAACAGAGTGTGAGCAGGGGATGGGCAGAGAGAGAGGGAGACACAGAATCCAAAGCAGGCTCCAACACTGAGTCTGAGGTGGGGCTCGAACTCACAAACTGTGAGATCATGATCTGAGCTGAAGTTGGTCACTTAACCCAGACTGAGCCACCCAGGTGCACCTCTACAATTTCATTAAAAAAAAATTTTTTTTTTAATGTTTCTTTATTTTTGAGAGAGAGAGAGACAGAAACAGAGCACGAGCTGGGGAGGGGCTCAGGGAGGGGGAGACAGAATCTGAAGCAAGCTGCAGGCTCTGAGCTGTCAGCACAGAGCCCGATGTGGGGCTGGAACCCACAAACTGCAAGATCATGACCTGAGGTGAAGTCATACGCTTACCCAACTGAGACACCCAGGTGCCCCTACAATTTCCTTTTTAAAGGAAGGATTGGTGGGTTGATTTTCTAGGCACTGTAGTTTTAACTGATGCTGTGCACAATAATCGCCTGTGGATGTCAATCTAGCCGCTCTGTGCCCATTCCAGATCCACTGAATCAGGGTAGCTGGGCTGTAACTTCTGCGTTCTTATACATTTTACTAGTGGCTCTGATGTTCAGCTATGGTGAAAGAACTCCTTGAAAGTTTTTTGCTGACAGTTAATGCATCGGATTCTCCCATAGAAACCCTTTTAGGGTTGCAATTCACCATAAGAATTAAATGCCAAGATAAAGTCAGACTCATATTTGGCCATTCTAAGAATGAAAGCACTCAGACTCTATAGGGAAATTCTGAGAAAGCAAAACACAATCATCCCTGGGCCATGAGCTTGTCTACCAGTCTCTTCTTTCCTCTTGAATATCTCCGTATTGGCCAGAAATTATTTTCTTGTAAGAAACAGGCACTCTGAATCGTAAGGGAATTTATTACATAGACTGAAGGAAGTGTCTCAGAATATATGACAGAAAACACAGCCAAGCTTTACCAGTCGTGGACTCGGAAACAAACGTTATCAGGAAACAAGGCTGTTTTGGTTGCTTGTGTATACTTTCTCTTTCTCCTTGCTTGTCTCACCACAAGAATTCTCTGATTTTCCTATGAATATCCTTTATTCCCCTTTCTTCCTTTACATACACTGCACTGAATAGCTCCCTGAAAAGGGGGAGTCCTGGAATTTACCTGAGCAGTTGCACACAACTTAATGTCTTTGTGTCCTAATTACAAACTGCCGGTAGGAGGACTCAGGTCTGGTTTGAACCAGAGGTCCAAACTGGGTCAAACCACTCATGACAAGGAGGGAGGAGATGCTGTGTTCTCTGGGACTGCCCTTTCTGGGGATGAGTATAGGATCACAAAAAAAGAAAAGTGTAAGGTTAGGGGAAAATGATTCCTGAATATAATAAGTGCCTTTACTAGGACAGTCTATCATATTTACATTGGCTCATCAGTCAGGTCAACCCATATAAAAACACATCAACTAAATGTCTGAAATACTTAAATTTGTTTATGCCAAATCGCTGTTAAATACTATTGTATACATATGCTTTATAGTTTTCATTATAATTCAGGTTTTTGTAAAAGAGGGAAATACTATTTATGTCAAATGTGTAGGTAGTGCTTTTCAGTTGTCAGAATACAAACTTAACACTTTGCTTTACTCATTTTTGACACAGACTTGAATTCCTACAGAGGACATAGGAATCATTTTTAAAATGACCAAAAAATACACACAAACTTTCAAGAATAATTTTACCAGCAATCCGGTTAATCTGTTTCATTGTTTTATTCCCATGGGCAAGGCATATGTGCTCAAATTAAACAGAGGATTTGGCTGATAAATTTGGAAGGCAGAGAAAATGATTGCTGTTTTCTACATTTACTTGGAATGCCTTTTTTAAAGGAATCCAGGTACACGGCACCACATAGTCATTTCATTTAAGGTCAAGAAATCTTGGGGCCCTGGGTGACTCAGTGCGTTAAGGGTCCAACTCTTGATTTCAGTTCAGGTCATGATCTCATGGTTTGTGAGGTCGAGCCCCTCATCGGGCCCTGGGCTGTCAGCATGGAGCCTGCTTGTGATTGTCTCTCTCAAAATAATATAAATAAATAAACAAAAACAATTTTTTAAATGATACCAAAATCTTGCATTCAAGATTAGGTAAAAAAAAAAGGTGCACCTGAGTGGCTCTTGTCCAACTCTTGATTTCAGATCAGGTCATGATTTCAGGGCTATGAGATCGAGTCCCATGTCAGACTCCACACTGAGTGTGGACCCTACTTAAAATTCTTTCTCTACATCTCTTTCTTCCCCTCCCTTACTGGCTCTCTCTCTCAAAAAAAAATTAAGTAAAATGGAATGTGTTTTTCTTTTATAGTTTGGTAAATGTTTTAGGAAACCACATTGAACTTATACACATGACCTCTGATATAATGGAGTTTTATAGTTTAATGAGGGATGACGTTAATCAATGAATGACACAGATAATTGTTAGTTAACTTGTTAAGGACAGTGATGGAAAATTACAAGAGACTCTGAGAGCATGAAACTAGGGCACTCATTATAGTGGCAGGGGAGCGAGGGGGGTGAGGAAGAGATGTTTGAAAGGAGATCTAATGGATCTCTAAGAACTGAACTGGGCAAAGATTATCTGAGTTAGAGGGATCCACAGGTAAACAGGCCTTGTGATGTGCAGAAGTGCACCTTTGGAGAAAGTGATGGAATGCTGGTGAGGTTAGAGCCCTGAGTATACAAGGGAGCTACGTAGGGATGATGAGAGAGGCAAGCTCCTCATCCACATGGCCCAGAGCCTTACACCTCATATTTAGGATTTCTACCTTTATCCTGAGAGCAGTAGGAAACCAAGTGGAGTGGACTTAAGCAAATGAGTGGCAAGAGTAGGTTTTCTTTTTAAAAGGATTCTTCTGATTACTGTTTTGAGAATAGCCTAAGTAGCAACGGACAAGAAATACATGGACAGGACAGTTAGAAGGCTAAAGCCAAGAGGTCAGAGTGACCTGAAATGGCGGTAGGAATAAGAGAGAGAAAGTTGGAAAGATGTGGGAAATATTTCCAAGGTAGTATTGGCAGGTCTTGTTGATGGCTTGGATGAGGAGGCAGGGTAGATCGATTGCAGACATGACCCTGATTCTTCACCCTTCTTGCATCCACCCCTGTGCCATGTAACTTTGTGGTGTCCTCTGCCTGTCTCTGGACTGACCATGTACCTGGCTTTGGTCAGTAGAATGAAGTAGAAGCACCAGTGCAGTGGTTTCAAGTCTGACTCAAGAGGCCCTGTTCTTCTATGTCTCTGTCATCTCCATGAGACAAGACCTGAGGTAGCTTCCTAGGATGCGACGGATACAGGCAGCCCAGTTGAGTATGATCTAGGTCAATGGACAGCCAGTGGGTACAGCGAAGTGAGCAAGCCCAGCCAACAGACAGCCCTCTGAGAAGATACCCAGCTGACCCCTGACATGTGAGCAATAAACACTGATGTATTATGCCACCAAGGTTTTGTGATTTTTTTTTTGTTGTTACATGACATTATTGTGGTAATAGATAACTGAAATAGGAGCGAGGGAGAAAAATATGTGGAACACAGTCATCCATACACATTCCTATGATAGCAGAGTTTAATATATTATCACAATGCAGCATTTGAGACAATAGGAAATAGGATAAATACATTTTTATATGAGGAAATTTCTAACCTGAAATCTTCCTAACACATGGTAAATAATTAGTCAATATTTTTCAAAAGTTAGATCGATAAAAGTGTCGGTTCTTAGTGGTGAATGATACTAAAAAAAGAACATTCCAAAAGCATAGTTTTGATTTTTTGCTTACTTTTCATAGTCTGTCATATGCTTGTTGTCAAAACTTTTTTTATGTGTTCAATCAACCATGAGTCTAAAAAGGAAGGTAGAAAATCATATAGCATGGCAGTGCAGAAGAAAAAAAAGTAAATTAAGCTGGCCAACTCCTATGGTTACAGTGTTTCCTGTTTCCTTGCATTTTTTTGTTGGTTTCGACCCTATTTTTGCACTGGCTCACCAGAGGGTCATGGAGAAAAAGACACAATTTATGGCAGGCACAAAGAAGTTCCCAGCAGCCACACTGTTAGTTCAAAGTCGCATCTCTTCAAAGAGGATGAAAGAAGAAATTGAACAAAAAGTCCATTCCTGGGGTTTGACTGTGGAAGGGAAGCAGTTATGGACCAGGCTGCTTAAATGTAGCCCCGACCTCTGTTTATTGACAGACATAGAATTCCCACACTTAATTGTGGCTACTAAGGTGAGAACTTACAGTAAGCTTTCCTTTCATATGAGAGAGGAAATTCAGATATTTGGAGGAATAAAATTGTCTCCTTTTCTTATCTATTTGAATTGTGATTGCTTGGTATTATTTTTGGATGCTCACAAGTGGTTTTGAAGTGTTAGTGTGTATAAGAATCATTAGGTAAGTTGTAGAACCATAGATCCCTGGAGATTCTGATTCAGCAGGTCTGGGCTTGGGCCTAAGAACCTGCATTACCAGCAGGCATTCAAATGATGCCGATGCTACTGGTCTGTGTACCACATTTGAGTGGCAAGACCTTAGAGACTGGAGTACCTGTATTCACAGTTCCAAAGACAGAATCATAAAAGCATACTTGTAGGCAAATTATTTTCATCTTCTATTATTTTTTGTCATGTCTTAAAGTGGTCTTAAATAACTGGTCCTACTTTCTAATGAGTGCCCAAAAAAGCATGAGTGCAGGTCAACAATGGAAAAAGATTGGGAAAAAGGCACAGTTCTTCCTAATAATTTATTTGCAAATAACACAAATTGGTAATAAGCTGCTATTGCTTTTTCCTCCTTCCCTGAATCCTATGCCTTCCAGGATTCCACAAAGTCAATCAAGCTGAGAAATAAAAAAAAAAATCCGAGTTTTAAATGAAAGGATATGAGGAGTTTTTTTATATCCTGTTTATACCTGCTGTGTGTTGTTTGGAGGAGGCAGCTTAATGCTACGACATAAAAAGAAAAGCCACAGGTGGAAAGAGTCAAAGCCTCCTCCACAATGAAGTCACCTTTTCCATTTGTTGGCGATCAGCATGTGAAGAAGGCAGAGTCTTTTGCTGCCTGCCTCGCTGCAGCGTTGGCTTGTTGAGCATTATTGGGACTGTTCAGTTTTTTCCGGTTTCTCACATGTCATTGACATAGTCTGAATGTGTGACAAGGAGTGCAAGTGGATGGGAAAGGTGGTTTCTGGTTCCTGCTCTTTTTTCTTAATTCTTCCTAATTTTCTTCCTAGTATAAAATGAGGATATGTATCTCGCATAAAATACAGAAAAGTATAAGAAAAGAATGTTTGGATCCTTTCCCAAGAAAAAAACCACAGTTAATACTTAAATTCATTTATTTCCTCTATCTTAGGTCTGTATATATAAATATGCAAATTTGAGACCACATTTTACAGGTTTCAGTCATTGTCTTCTTTTTAATAATATCCTGGGCATTTTCACATATTATTAAAATACTCTCCAAAAAAGTAAGATTTTTGATGCTGAGAATTTTTCATCTTTATCATTCATGATATTTTACTGAACTAATTTCCTATTGCTGGTTTAAATGTTAAAAGCAACATTTTTCTCTCTATATATGTCTGTGTATGTGTGTGTATATATGTATTACACACACACACACACACATATGTATTCATCATACATTTCTGAGCTTGTGGGAAAATAAGAACTTTTTCTAAGGTCAGAAGCCAAAGAAAAACTCAAATCTGAAGAATATGGAAGTGCTAGAAACAAAGTTTCCATACGGATATTTTCACTTCCCTCCTTGCCTAGAGCCACGTACAAGACAGATGGAGGACAAAGCCACCTAGAAGACACTCGGAGGACAACCCTACCAAGTGAGAGAGCAGAGCCAAGCCCCAGGAAACAGACTAGACCCATAGAGGAAATCTTGCAGGTATTTGCTGAACCCGGCCTTTGCTGTGACTACCAAGGAGTGAAAGAAAAACAAGTATGTATATAGATCTATAGATATATCTATATCTATAGATCTCTCTCTATATATCTATATATATAGATCTATCTATCTATAGATCTATCTATATCTATCTATCTATATATATATATGCCACCTTCAAGTGCAGAGCCTGTGGGGATCTTCTACTTTGACATACCTGTACCTGTACCTGTAATACTCTGTTTCTTTATTTGGATGCTGACTTCATAGATATGCTTAATTTGCAAAAATATACTGAGCCCTTTACTTATGATATGAACACATTTGCGTGCATATATATTATACTACATTAAAAAGTGGGGGAAAAAGTCACATTAGCTGTGTGACTTCCCCCCAAACTCATTAGGTGAACATTTGTTCTAATTTGTGCCAGAGTGGTAGAGCTCCACATCCCTGGCAGAAGAAAAGCAAATTTGCTTTGGAGAAATGTAACTCATATCCAGAGTTGTCACAAAGTTCCAAATGTTAATAAATGCAAGAGGGAATGAGCCACCATAGGAGACAGGCAGCAGAAACAACACACTTGAGAATCATGCCTATAATGTGTGATGGATATATTCAAAGCAATAAAGATATGTTGAAAGTGTGACTAAGAAATAGGACATCGAGGTGCCTGGGTGGCTCAGTCAGTTAAGTGTCTGACTTTGACTCAGGTCGTGATCTCATGGCTTGTGAGTTCGAGACCTGCGTTGACTCTGTGCTCACAGCTCAGAGCCTGGAGCCTGCTTCATATTCTGTTTCCATCTCTCTGCCAACTCTGCCCCCCACCTGTGCTCTCTCTCTCAAATATAAACATAAAAAAATTAAAAAAGAAAAGAAATAGAGAACATCAGTATTGCCTTTACCAGTAAAAAGATTGGAGGGCAATTCTAGAGAAGTAAAATAAATTTTCAATTAGAAAATCAACAGCTTTTTAAATAATATATAACTTAAAAATATCTACTAGAAACAAAAAAAAGTGGAAACAAGTGAAATTAATTTAAACAACATATTTTATATAGCTCCGTAAAACTGTAGTACTATTTCAACATGCTATCAATACGATTATTAATGAGATAATTTTCATCTTTTGTATACAGGTCTTTGAAATCCAGAGTGCATTTTATGCTAAAAGCACATATCAATTTGAAGTACCTACTTTTAGACACTTCTATCTACACACATACACACATAAACACACATTGGAATTTACATTTTTCTACTATATGTAGATGGGCATTGGTCCAAGTTGGAATATAAGAAGAAAAACCCTTGCTTTAGGTAGTCCTGTAGTGTTAATTTAATTGAACAGATGTGTGTGATTTACTGAACTATTTCTCTCCTGAGAGATACTTAGTTTTCTCTCTTGCTTTTTCTTATATCAAAAAGGCTACAAGGAATATCCTTTATAAAACCTATGTGGACTTGTGTATTTTCAAGGCATAAAGCTTCAGATATGGATTTGCTGTCCAATGGATGGTTTTAACAGATTAGATACAACTGAAGAGCTACTTAGTGAACTGGAAATGGGAGCTGAAGAAATTACCCAGAAAGCAATACAGACAGACAAGGGAATGGAAAATACAAAGAAAGCATTTAAGAACATGAAGGCTATAGTTAATATGTCTAAACTGGGGAAAATAAATAAGGGAAGTAGGAGTGTTCTTAAAAGATAATGCTTAAGTTGTCTCTAGAATTGATCAGACATCAGTCCCCAGATTGAAGATTTCCAATGAATCCCAAGAAAAATGAACAAAAAGAAACTCATCTAGACACATGGCAGTGAACTTGTAGTAAACTGAAGATAGACGGTCTTACAAATCAGTTATTTAAAAAAAGACAAAATTAATTTACAAAAGAATAACGATTAGACTGACAGCTGACTTCTCACATCAACAATGGAAGGCAGGAGTCAGGGAATAAGATCTATAAAACGCTGAGAGAAAATACCTGTCAATCTATAAATGTATAACTTGAGAAAGAGCAAGTGTGAAACCAAGACATTTTTAGATAAAAACAGAGTCTGTAAGCACAAAGAGAGCACATCAGGAATTTATTCAGGTAGAAAGAAAATGATCCCATAAGGTATGTCTGAAATAAAACATTGATTACATGTAAAGATAATAATATCTAATTTAAGTTGAAAAGGTTAAAGGTTGAGGTTAAAAACGTCAAGATAGACCTAAATTCTGGATAACCAAAACTAATTTGAAAGGACAAGTGCTTGGAGCTAAGTGTTTTAATTTTTTAAGTGTTTTTGTTATTTATTTTTGTGAGAGAAAGAGAGAGAGATACAGTGTGTGAACGGGGAAAGGGGCAGAGAAAGAGGAAGACACAGAATCCGAAGCAGGCTCCAGGCTCTGAGCTGTCAGCACAGAGCCTGATGCAATGCTTGAAGCCATGAACTGTGAGATCATGACCTGAGCTGAAGTTGGATGCTTAACCAACTGAGTCACCCAGGTGCCCCAAAGGAGCTAAGTATTTTAAAATGCATCTCTTATTTGGGAAAAGAGTTAAGCTATTTATTAATTTTAAACATCTTAAGGGAAAAATTCATGTTAAAATTTCCAGTGAATCCCTAAAAATATAGAAATTGAATGTAGAACTTCTAAATTAGTAGATGTTTAGAAAATTGGAATAGGGAAAATAAACCTCAGACCAAGTGATGTGCAGAAAGGGTAAACGAACACATCAACAAAAAGTAGAATGAGTGGGTAGAAAATAACCTGTGAAAAGTAAAAACCAATGTATCAGCACTCACAATCAATACAGTAAAGAACTAAATCCCCCCCTAAAATTCAAAGCTATTTTTCCTTCTCAATAAAAAAAGGTGAATGTCTTTTGAAAGAGGTAACAAAAATTTGAAAAGTAGAAGTGTAGAATAAATACATGTGAAATACTAATTAAAAGAAAGTTGGTAGGGATAAAATATAAGCAAATTTGAGTTAAATAAAAGGCATTACAAGAGAGGAAGAGGATCATTTACATATGGACAAAAGTTTTTAATTACCGGAATAAATTTACCAAAAGTAAAACCTTAATGGGTCTTGCAAAATAGACCTCAAATAAATAACTACAAATTTATAAAACTACATTGGAGGAAGCTAAAAAATCCATCAGCATATTGAGAGATTTCCACATGCCTAAGTGATTAATAGATTAGTCAAGCAAAAATAAGGCTATGGAAGTTTTGAACAACATAGTTAAGTTTGTTATAACAGATGTGTTTAAAATATTGTTCCTGGCAACACAAAGAAAATTTATAAAAATAAACGATACATTAGGCTAGAAGGAAAGTCTTAATTTTTAAAGATTTATAATCACATGTACCACATACTCTTAACTTCAACATAATTAAGTTAGAAATTAATAACAAAGTGACAAGAAAAAGAAAGGAATGTGGAGTGAAAGGTACAGGTTAATTTCTCAGACTGGTGTAGCAGAGAAGGAAGTGGCCTCTTTCAAACTTCATGGAATCTGGCTATGGTTGGGCATTTAAGGGGTCCACCGAAGGCCTGGACTGCAGACTTTGGACCATGCCAGGAGAAGGGCAGCTGTTGACTCTGAGCTGACAGGAAAGGGCGGGGCAAAGACTCTTCCACATCTTCTTTTTGTTGTGTTGGAATCTGAACATATGAGGAGAAAGACTGGTGCTTCCTCAGTGGTAATTCCCCAAATTCCTCAAACCAAGATGTGGGAGTTTCTCTCCCAGAATGGACTTCTGGTCATGTCAGTTTGCTAAGTGCGACCTCAGAAAGCAATGGGAACACGAGGAGACTCACTCACCTAGACTGATCCCACTTCTGTAAGGTTCCCCTAATGTAAACTCCTTCACCAGGTGTAACTTATGCCCAGTTAGGTGAGTTGCCCTTGTTTACACTTTGTGGAACAAAGGGACACTCAGACATCAATGGAGGGAGAGGAAATTGGCAAAGCCACTTTGGAAAATAAGCTGGCATTGCTAATCCAATTGTATGTGCCCAGCACCCGTGTCCAGGAAATTCCATAGCAGAGGAAGTTGCACGCAGGTACAGTGGCGGCTCCTTGCTCTGACATTTTATGAGGCAGTGGGGGTGGCAGCATGTGACAAGATACCATTTTCTGCATGTAGAAGTGCAGCCCTCATGGGCAAACAGAGATGCGGGAAGACCTTTTTATTGCTCTTCAGATTGGGCCACAGAGAACCAACTTTAGGGAAGGAAATTCACAAAATGCCAGCTTCATAGAGTCTGTGTAAATAATCAGGCAACAGTTTTCCCTGTTGACATTATGGTTTCCAACACTTTTGAGAGATGGAAAGAAAAAAATTAAAGATGTACCACTACAACCCATTAACTTTCTAGAATATGCACTGTGGCCTTTTGGCACTATGACAACAAATAACTTGCTGATCAGCATGGTTTTTCAATTTTCAATTATTTGCTTTGCTGTTGTGGCTAAAGAATTTAAACTTTGCATCTTTTTTTTTTAAATTTCAATTTATTTTTCCCAAAATTATCCTTTGAGGTTATGGTTTACATATAATGAAGTGGATGTAGGCATAATACTTCAGACAGTTTTGTAAGGATTCCTTTAAAAATTCCTCAGAGAGATAAGTTGCATACACCAGCATTCTAACAAACAAAAAAAGACATGCACATACACATATTTAACTAGGTATCAAAGTTGGAAGACCAGTAAATCTTTGTGTTTCCACTTCACAGGTAAATTAGAATTTTATTTTGTTAAACTGGATGTCTTTTAAATTTGTTTGTTTATTTGGCATAATGCTGTCATAAAACGTATCCTAGCCTTGATCTGAAACTTTCTTTTCCTTTACAGCATTTCCCTTTGAGCTATGTACCATATGGAGAAGTAGAAAAATACAGGCTTAGTGATTATTTACATTCTTGTGGACTAGGATCCCTTCAGGGATCTCATAAAACCCACACAATACTTTTTCGGCCCAAAGAGGTCAGTAGAACACACTCACTTACATATCAGATATTCATCATTTGGGGCACATTCATCTTTACCTTCTTTTAAATCTTATTGCACCTGGGGGCACCTGGGTGGCTCAGTCAGCTAAGTGTCTGATTTCAGCTCAGGTCAGGATCTCTCAGTTCATGGGTTCAGGCCCTGTGTTGGGCTCTGTGCTAACAGCTGAGAACCTGTGGCCTGCTTCAGATTCTGTGTCTCTTTCTCTCTCTTCCCCTTCCCCACTCACACTCTGTCTCCCTCTCTCTCAAAAATGAATAAACATTGGGGCGCCTGGGTGGCGCAGTCGGTTAAGCGTCCGACTTCAGCCAGGTCACGATCTCGCGGTCCGTGAGTACGAGCCCCGCGTCAGGCTCTGGACTGATGGCTCGGAGCCTGGAGCCTGTTTCCGATTCTGTGTCTCCCTCTCTCTCTGCCCCTCCCCCGTTCATGCTCTGTCTCTCTGTCCCAAAAATAAATAAAAAACGTTGAAAAAAAAATTAAAAAAAATGAATAAACATTAAAAAAAATTAAAAATAAATCTTATGTTGCACCTGTTATGCACCTATTATGTTGGTAGCATTATGGCTATTTACCAGCATCCCCTTTTCCAGTTGTGCAGGACTATTACACCATCCCTCTCCCTTGAAGTTGGCAGAGCCATGTGATTTGCTTTAGCCAACATAATGTGGGTGAAGCCATATGTGTCATTTCTAGATAGAAGCATTTAATTGTTAGGTTAAGGAGCCTGGAATGTTGACTTGACATCTGTAGGTGTAGGAAAACTGCCCTTGAGAATTATCTGTACCCAGAGGTATACTTTTTGAAAGCAAGAAATAAGCTTTTGTCATGTTAAGTTGTTGAGATTTGAGGGATCTTTTTGTTGCAGTTCAACTGAGCATTTCCTGACTAACAGAATATATCATCTGGTGTACTTGCAGAAGAATCTTTTTTAAAAAATATTTATTTATTTATTTATCTATCTATCTATCTATCTATCTATTTATGTATTTATTTATTTATTTTTGAGACAGAGAGAGACAGAGCATGAACGGGGGAGGGTCAGAGAGAGGGAGACACAGAATCTGAAACAGGCTCCAGGCTCTGAGCTGTCAGCACAGAGCCCAACATGGGGCTCAAACTCACAGACTGCGAGATCATGACCTGAGCCGCAGTCGGACACTTAACTGACTGAGCCACCCAGGCGCTCCTAAAATCTTTATTTATTTTTGAAAGAGAGATAGAGCATAAGCAGGGGAGGAACAGAGAGAGACACACACACAGAATCCCAATCAGGCTCCAGGTTCTGAGCCATCAGCACAGAGCCCGACGCAGGGCTCAAACTCAGAAACCATGAGATCATGACCTGAACCGAAGTCAGACGCTCAACCGACTGAACCACCCAGATGCCCTGAAACATTTCTACTTATAAAACTTTAATTAAAAATTTTTTAATATTTATTTATTTAGTTTTTAAAGTTTATTTTTATTTATCTTAAGAGAGATAGACTGCAAGCAGAGGAGGGGCAGAGAGAGAAGGAGAGAGAAAATCCCAACCAGGCTCTGCACTGTCAGTGCAGAGCCCCACACGAAATGTGAGATCATGGCCTGAGCCAAAATCAAGAGCTTAACAGACTGAGCCACTCACTTGCCCCTAATGTTTATTTATTTTTGAGAGAGAGACAGAGACAGTGCAAGCAGGGGAGGGGCAGAGAGAGAGAGGGAAACAGAATCCAAACCAGGCTCCAGAATCCAAACCAAACTTAGCACAGAACCTGAGGCGTGGCTCAAACGCAGGAACCCCGAGATCATGACCTGAGCCGAAGTCGGAGGCTTAACCAATGAGCCATCCAGAGGTCTCTATCCAGATGTCAAATATTTTGGTTGTCAAAATAAAAATAAAATCCTCTACTGGTAGCCTATTATTCTTCTAGTAATTCAGTCTTAAAATCTTAGAATTATCTGTGATTCCTCAATCCTGATCTTCACATTTAATGATTTATTAAATACTTTTAATGTCAAAATGAAAGTGGAAAATCTGGAAAACAAGCACCTGTGATTCAAATTCTTATTCTTTAAGTTGCTAACAAATATTTTGGGGCAAGAGGTTTGACATCTGTGTCTCCTTCTATATTTTTAACATGAAAGTTGGGCTATGATATCTTAAAATTATTAATTTAATATTCTATGACATGTTGGAATGTTCTCAAACGAGATTGTGTGTGTGTGTGTGTGTGTGTGTGTGTGTGTGTGTGGTTATTTTGTTACAGCTCTTCATCAGCTCATGTTCTGGTATCTTTCCCACTCTGCACCCAATACATAACTTTCATCTTGTATCTCACATTTATGTACTGGAAAACTTTAATTCTCCTCTAGTATATAGACCAGTTACTAAATGCTATGGGCCTTTTAGAGCTGAATTTTTTTTAAACCCATAATTTTTCTCAACTTTCACACAGGTTTTCAAACCACAGCTCTGGGGCAGAAATAATAAATATCTGCCATTGGTCCTCTAACATGTGCCTGTGGCCAACACCAGTCATCAATGGTTTTGCTATCTCTGGTGTCACAGATAAAATCCATCTTAAGCTAGTGTTCCAAGCCCTCCACAATCAAGCTACATATTTCCTTCTCAACCAACTCACCTCTACGATCTGTTTCATTTTCCATAGGAGAGTTTGTTGTGGTTTTGTGTTCTTACTTATTACTCCATTCATCTAGAATGACTTCTATGAAAGAAAGAAGTCACACATATTTCTCTAACACAAGCTCAGATTTCCATTACATCCACTGCCTTCTCCAACCATGCCAGCTATCCTTGTTGGTACCTCTTCTCTAAAAATTTTTGCTGGTGGGGCGCCTGGGTGGCTCAGTCAGTTAAGCATCTGACACTTGATCTCGGCTCAGGTCATGATCTCATGGTTTGTGGGTTCAAGCCCCTCATCAGGCTCTGCACTAACAGCATGGAGCCTGCTTGGGATTCTCTCTCTCTCTCTCTCTCTCTCTCTCTCTCTCTCTCCCCTCTCTACCCCTCCCCTGCTCTCTCTTTCTCTCTCAAAAAATAAACTAATAAAAAATTAAATAAAATGTTTGTTGGTATTTCCTTCTTTCTGAACGCCACCCCCATGACTGGAGTTGTATCTTTAGAATTTACTGCCAGAATATGCATATATCAGCATATAATTCCTGTTAGTTTAGGTAGGATTTTATTTTTATTTATTTATGTTTTTATTCTGAGAGACAAAGAGTGTGCACACAAGTGGGGGAGAGGCAGAGAGGAGAGACAGAATCCCAAGCAGACTTCACCTCATTAGTGCAGAGCCCCATGTGGGGCTTGAACTCACCAACTGTGAGATCATGTCCTGAGCTGAGATCAAGAGTTGGATGTTTAACTCACTTTGCCACCCAGGTGCCCCCAGTTTAGGTAGGATTTTAAAACAAATATTTTATTAATCAGAGCTGCACCCATTGATTTGAAATGTGGGAGAATTCATACACACACAAAAAAACATTTATTTGGTCTGCTGACATTATTTGGTGCAATAAGAATTGCACCTTGAAAGAAGTTATGACCACCAATTCATGACCACTACGGGGAAGCCCTTCATTAAGTAGTTCCTGATGTTCTCCTTTCTTACTGGGTTACATTTCTTTAGGTTGGGAACCTCACCTTATATTTTTTTCTGCAGCATGCCACCTTCCCCAGCCTCCTGGCATCATCCTTAGCTAACAGATAAGGTTAGCCAAACAGAAAAAAATTTACTTGCTTTATTAAAATGCTACCACTAGCACACTGTTTAGAAATGCTGAGATATGTGGTGCCTGGGTGGCTCAGTGGTTAAGCGTCTGACTCTTGATCTCGGCTCAGATCATGATCTCATGGTTCATGAGTTCAAGACCCACATTGGGCTTTGAGCTGACAGCACGGAGCCCGCTTGGAGTTCTGTCTGTCTCTCTCTCTGCCCTCCCCTGCTTGTGCTCTCTCTCTCTCTCTTTCTCTCAAAATAAATAAGCTTGAAAAAAAGAAAAGAAATGCTGAGCTATGTACCAAATGTGAACTAAGTAAGAAGAAAGTCAAGGCAAGAATGTTTGTTCTCTCTCTCAGTGCTTCTCAAAGCACGGTCTATGGACTGGTGCCTGGCTGTGACAAGAAATGTATGGAGGTTGACAGCAAGCATTTGGAAGTTCCTATATTAATTTTCTTCTGTTATTCTTTTTCTGATAATATTCATTACACTGTAATTTCTTTAGCTGATGAATCCAGTAATGAAAATCTAGACTCATAGTTTGTATGCCTTTGCTTATTCTTTTATTTCACTTTCTATGAATCATTCTTATTTTATTTTGTAAAAATGTACATCCTTGACAGATTAGAAATTAAAAACAAAATAGATTGGTCCTTTACTGCTATCTGTCTGTCTATCTATCTATCTATCTATCTATCTCCCTCCCTCCCTACCTATCTATCTATCATCTATCTTGATCTTTTTTAGATCTTTTTCCTATGTGACTAGCACTCTAACTAGCATTAAAATCCATATTTTGCTTCTTTTATGAAAACAGAAAATATTGTACCTTGCAGATTTCTCTTAGAGATAAATTAGTTCAATAATTATGCTATTGTTCCTTAGCTTTTAAGTCAGGGGACTGAAACAACCTTCCCTTCCCTCCTCAGTGTGCCGTTATATTTAGAAAAATGAAGAACAATGAAAAAAGTGAACAAAAAACCGTCCAACCAAACTTTTGAATTTCTTGCATTTAGCTAGCTCTAACTTTAAATCATAAATATTATTAAACATGGATTCTTGTCCACGAAGAACGAATAATAACTGTTATATCCTCAGAACAGATGATATATTGTGCTCAGAAATAGATTTCCATCCACAAATGCTGGCATTTAGAGGTTACCAGCTGTATTTAGGTAGAGGAGCTATAAAGCACATTACAGGAATATAATTTTAGAGTTGCTGAGGTCATATGGGGATTTGGTTTGCCTACATTTTCATTTAAATTATATCCACAAGTAATGCCATTGTGAATGAAGTTATATCATTAAAAGTGTCAGACACTTTAGACTCCATTTCCATATGCCCTATTATATGAAGACCTGCAACTTGAAATTCTCTCCAGATTAATCTGAGAGGAAAATATAGGCTCTCATTCTGAATACATCCCAGAAGGGATTAAGTGACCTGATTTCAAGAAAAAAAAAAATGGAACAAGCTATGCGATGACTAATTTGCCTCCCGGTAAAATAAAAGTGACAACAATTTTATTCATAATAGAAGTTTCCCCCAAAGCAGACTTTTCTGCTAAGTCTGGCATATCCTATTTGCAAAATATGTGCCTCTATTTGTAAATTCAAGTTTTCTCCTTGCAGGAGCATGAAATCTAACAACTATTTTAAAGTAAAATTAAAGATTTGTAGAAGGTATAAGACACATTTCACAACAAACACATAATTTTTCTGGAAAGTAGGAACTCTGAATCTCACCCTCTGGGAGAAACATCATAGTGATCTAGTGAGCATTATCAGTAGATTTGTATTTAATATGCAATCTATTTGTTTTATTGAACATGCTCTGATTTAGTAATGAAGGCAAAACAAATAATTATGGTACCTTTCTCACTGAAGTAAAATTCTCAATATACAGACTGATTTATTTAGGAAGCCTACTAACTGAAAAATAAATATGTGCCTAATGCTGTCTCCTCTTGATAGCCCTATCATCTGGGACTCTTTGAAGTAATTTATTAATGCAAAATGTTGGGGTGCCTTACTGATGATTTCATTTCAGTATAACAAATCGAATGAAGTACTAGTTAGTTCTGATTTAATAGGCTTAAAATTATTTTAATCTTTTGATTCAGAAAATGATTGCTCTTTCCCAAGATTTTCTTTCAGATTAAGAAGTTTTATATCATTACTTTTAAGTGAGAACTTTGAAGATTGTGATCATTTTTTAAATTCATTAGTATCTTGCAAGAAAAAGAGAACAAAAAAGGTGAGAAAGAACAGACCAAACTAGGACATCGAGCTGATACTTTAGTCTGAGATATTATTTCTGAATATATTGAAAAATCGACTCACTTTTCTAGTTCTGTTATCAGGAATGGGGTAATAATACTTGACAGACTCACTAAAATCTGGATTTGTCATTATGTGTCATTTCAAGTGCTTTCTGAATTTTTCTTAATGACACTATGACACTATTAAATGTTTTAAAAGTTGTAGTGATTAAAGACTGGGTTTAAGCAATACCTTCTCAGTCAGCACCTTTGATATACAATATCAAGCAGGTATTTCTAACATGGCATCTGATATAATCAAGACGTGAGATGCCAAACTAGAAGATAGAAAAGCTGAGAGTCTGGGGAAAGAAATCCAAACTCATCATCATTTTACTTACTCTGTCTTGTCACAGGCAGTGACATGCTTTAAAAGTGATCCCTAGGAGAAGACAAATCCTGAGTGTAACAATGAGATTTCAGGAACACGGAGAAAGAAACTGAATTGATGGCTGAAATCCACAGAATGTGAAATCTCACTCAGTCAATGTTCCTTAGAGAAATTCACTCCTGGGTCTTAAGAATGTTGTCACATGTGTGGTTTATGCCTGGAGAAATGTATGTGTTTCTATGCTGTGCATCATATGTTAACATGGAGTTCAGTATGTTACATTTAAACTTTAAAAAAGAACAGAGCAACTCATGCATACATCTAAAACCATAAGAAAGGTTTTCTATATTATTGCTGCTTACTTTGAATTATGACTTGTTTACCTAAACTTTCAACAATCCCACCCTCCCCCCATCCCAGAATACCATCTATATATTGGTAGAATGTGTGGGCACGTCCTAAAAACAAACTCATTCAAAATACCTTGTTTTATTGTCTTTTGGGATAATTGTTGAAATGGAAGAGTTTTTTTTTTAAATGAAATCTATTTCTCCTTTCTTTTTTCTCTTTTCTTGTCATTTCTTGGGGAGCTATTTTATGCAATCACTAGTTAAAACTAAGTAATTTCACCTTTCATTTTAGAACCTCTGAACCAAACATGTATTTCTGTCCCATTTTCCCTGAAGCAAATTTCACAAAGATAGCCCAAAAAGCTTTAGCCAGATGAGAAAAGAATTGGAAAGCTAGGCAACTCCGTTTTTGGGTCTCTAATTACTAAGGCTGAAGTAGCAGCATGGAGGCAGGTAAGGAAGTGTGTGTTTCTCTCTTTGGGATGAGACTCACTCAGATATCTCAATACATAGCAGAGGTTCCTTATATATTGGGTCTAAGAACTAAATCTGGGAAAATTTATGAAACAAGCAACCTTGTCTTTGTCTTCAATATATCCCTTCTTTGGGATTTGTGGCTCCTCCTCCCCATTTCCCTCTGCTATTTAGTATTCCTTGTCTCCTCTCCACCTTCCCTCATGCACATCCATAAACATAAATCCTAAAAATCTGCTTCTAAATCCCTTTGACTCTTACACTCTAGAGAATATGTGAATACTTACTCTGAAGCGTTTCTTGTAGGAGTACTAATGGTTTAACAGGCATCTCGGCGAAAAGTAAGGAAGAGACCTTGGTGTCTTGGCATCCACCATCAGTGGGAGGAAAGTTGGCCGGGTTGAGGTCAGTGGGATTCACAGCAGTTGCATCCACTGTGTCTTCTATTTTCCAGTGAGATTTTTTTTTTTCTGCTGGACATTATTACTAGCATGGGCTGAAAGAAATAACCTAGTTCACTCTGATTTTGCAAATAGGATACATTATCCACAATGAGTGTTCTCATCAACCCATTTAAATGGCTTTTTCTTTACTGAGCACAGGAAGAAAGAGAAAGCAGAAATTAGAAGTTTCAGAGTTCCTAGTCTGTGCAAAGCCTCTTCCATATTAACTCAAGTCTCACTAAAGCTTTAGAGAGTGAGAATTACTATGTTTGCTTAAAAAATAACAGCAATCATTATTTATTGATCTTGTTCTATATGACAGCCAATTTCCAGTTTAGTGTCTTATTTAATTTTTATATCAACCGTGTGAAATCGGCATCATTCGTACCCCTGTTTTTCAGACAAGGAAACTCAAGATCAGAGCAATTATCTTGTGGAACTGTAAAGAGGGTGCTGGAGTTACAGGCCACTTACACTTTTCATAGGATTAAGTAATAGCCGATGGGAAGTGGTTAAGATGAGAAGTGAACTAAGGTTTGCATTGACCCCAAGCTAATGAAAATGCTATTGTGGTTATTTAGAGAATGAGTGTGTGTGCGTGCGTGTGTGCGTGTGTGTTTGAGATAGATATTTTTTTATCAATCTTTTCTGACTTTCTAAATTCTTAGGCCTTTTCTCTGAACTAATGATTAATTTAAAAATAGAGAAATAAAAGGATACTCTGTCTCTCTCTGTCCCAAAAATAAATAAACGTTAAAAATAAAATTAAAAAAAAAAAAAGGGGGCACCTGAGTGGCTCAGTTGGTTAAGCATCCGACTTCAGCTCAGGTCACCACCTCGCGGTCCGTGAGTTCGAGCCCCGCGTTGGGCTCTGGGCTGATGGCTCAGAGCCTGGAGCCTGCTTCCGATTCTGTGTCTCCCTCTCTCTCTGCCCCTCCCCCATTCATGCTCTGTCTCTCTCTGTCCCAAAAATAAATAAACGTTAAAAAAATTGGGGCGCCTGGGTGGCGCAGTCGGTTGAGCGTCCTACTTCAGCCAGGTCACAATCTCACGGTCCGTGAGTTCGAGCCCCGCGTCGGGCTCTGGGCTGATGGCTCAGAGCCTGGAGCCTGTTTCCGATTCTGTGTATCCCTCTTTCTCTGTCCCTCCCCCGTTCATGCTCTGTCTCTCTCTGTCCCAAAAATAAATAAACGTTGAAAAAAAAAAATTAAAAAAAAAAAATTAAAAAAAAAAAGAAATAAAAGGATAAAAGAAGGGAAGGAAGGAAAGCATGGGAACAGATATTTCTACAAACAAAACCAGAACACCATTAGAAGAGGAACAAGGCATATAAACAGCTTAGATAAAGAAGATCAATAATACCTTCTATGGGATGCTGATGAAGTGGTAGGCATTACATTTTGATAGATTTTCACACATAAAGCCTCCAGTAGGTCTGTGAAATAGACCTTATTATCTCAGTTTAATAAATGAAAACAAGATGATATAAAGATGTTAAGGAATTTACCCAAGGTCAAATGTCTAGTAGGATTCTGGGTGTACACACCAGCCTTTAAGGCTATTTGATACCCATCTCTTGCAATCTTTACTTCTAGGCTCAGATATCAATCCTCTCCTCTTGAGGAAGGAAAGCAGTGCTAAGAAGTTCTGCTGGTTTGGACTCTGGCTGGTTCAGATAATATCATTTTCTTTTAGGCCAAAGTAAGAGAAGGAGAGGCCCTGCTTTCTTTAGAGATGGGTGAGAGCACAGACTCCAGGTTGCCAAAGAGACAGAAGGGAAAATTGAGAATTCACTGCCCTGCCAGTCCAGGACCATTCAAAGCATAGCTAACCAGATCTTCTCAGTGTTACCAGTTGACGGGAAAGATAAGAAAATATTTATGATAAAAATGATCATAATATAATATTCCATTTCATGTTGATATACTTTTAGGTTTATAAGAGATATCCTGCATTTAATCTTTGATAAATATAATTCTGTAGCTTGTCTCTAAGGAAGCCTTCTCATTTTCGTTGTTTTTATTTACTCTAGACTGAAGAGACTCTTCTCTTTAAGAGCTCAGGATTATAGCTATGTCTTATTTACAGGAAACCCAACTTGGAAAGAAAGCAATATAAAAATATGGGAAAATATTTAAGAAGGCATGAATAAAAAGAAAGCAAGCAAAGAAAGCAATATTAATGCCAAAGAAAAAATTAAAAGTGAAAAGTATTCATTAAAACCAAAGGAATCTGATATAATCATTCATAAAAACATAGCTCCCAATAACAATATGACAGTCCAATATTACAGATTAGAAATATATAAGGCAGTTAACTATACTTCAGCTAAAAAAAGAAATATAAAACAAAGCTATTAGAGCTGCACAGAAATTAAAACAAATATATAGTGAATGATTTTATATACCAGTTTTTCTCAGATCAGTTAGATGCAAAAGTAAATCTGAATACAGAGGATTTGAATGAACTTGTTGATATAACTGAATGAACCAATACTGAGCTGAATCCTGAATAGATCAATGCATAGAGTAGATTGAATACAACAATAAAGTGTGCAATGTTGAAATTATCAGAATAAAAGTGGGGTCAGTAGACCCTTACAGTTTATGCAGTAAGCACATCACTGATTCATAATGAATATACAAAGGGCTAACTAGGGCTTATTTCAGGAAGTAACTAGCGCTTATTTCAGGAATATGAAAATATTTCAGTATAAGAAGTTGGTTAATATACCACTTCAAGAATACAAGGAAAACAAAATTATATGGTTGTTTTGATATTTAACAACATTCACTTGATAAATCTCAGCATATGCCTCAATTAAAAAAATAACTCTAGGGGAACCTGGGTGGCTCAGTCAGTTAAGTGTCTGACTTTGGCTTAGGTCATGATCTCAGTTTGTGAGTTCAAGCCCCGCATCAGTCTCTGTGCTGACAGCTCAGAGCCTGTAGCCTGCTTCGGATTCTGTGTCTTCCTCTCTCTGTCCTTTCCCTGCTCATACTGTCTCTCTCTGCCTCTCAAAAAATAAATAAATGCTAAAAAAATTTTTTTAAAAATAACTCTATAAGCTAGAATTAAAAGAATACTCCTTTACATTATTTTTTAATGTTTTTAAAATTTTTTTTTTATTTTTGAAGGAGAGAGAGAGACAGAGCATGAGTGGAGTAGGAGCAGAGAGAGAGAGGGAGACACAGAATTCAAAGCAGGCTCCAGGTTCTAAACTGTCATCACAGAGCCCCATGCGGGGCTCAAACTCACAAACTGTGAGATCATGACCTGAGCCAAAGTTGGATGCTTAACCGACTGAGCTACCCAAGCGCTTTGAGAATACTCCTTTAAAGTGAGTTTTAAAAATCACTATCAAGGGCAGTCTGGGTGGCTCAGTCGGCTAAGCGACCGACTGCGGCTCAGGTCATCGGCTCAGGTCATGATCTTGTGGTCTGTGGGTTCAAGGCCCGCATTAGGCTCTGTGCTGACATCTGAAAGCTTGCTATGGATTTTGTGTCTCCCTCTTTCTCTGCCCCTTTACTGCTTGTGTTCTCTCTCTCTCTCAAAAGTAATAAACAAATTACTTGTATACAATATTAATTGTATTATTAAAAAATAATATTTTATTTTTATTTTTTTATTTTATTTTTTATTTTTAATGTTTTTTATTTTTATTTATTTTATTTATTTTTATTTATATTTATTTTATTATTATTAAAAATAATAATTGTATTATTAAAAAATAATACAATACAAAATACAAATTATTTGTATAAACAAATAAAAAAATTTTTAAATAAAAGAGTCACTATCAAACCATCACTGTTGGCATTCATTCCTCCTAATAGTGCACTCAGAGAACCTCCTGTAGAATTAGGGAAATAAATTATATAATTTCCTTTATTGTTGCCATAAGTTAACCTTTTAAAAAAGATATTCCATTTAGTGTAATTAAAATAGCAAACACAAATCATTGATAAGTCATTGGTGAAGGGGAGACCCAATTATTATTTGTAGATGATTTGATTGTCCATCTCAGAAATCCAAGAACATTTATAAATAAATGATTGAACTTACAAAAGAGCTCTGTAATTTTCCTAGGTACAAAATCAACTGGCCAAAGTCTATACCTTTCTTCTATAGCAAAAATAACTTGTTAGAAAAGAAAATGGAAAAACAAAAGATCTCATTCACAGTATTAATAAAAATAGAAACTACCTATACATAAGTGAGAAATATACAGATTCTATTTTTTTTTTAAAAAGAAAATTTTGGGGGTGCCTGGGTGTCTCAGTCAGTTGGGTGTCCGACTTCGGCTCAGGCCATGATCTCGCCGTCCTTGAGTTCGAGCCCCGCGTGGGGCTCTGTGCTGACAGCTCAGAGCCTGGAGCCTATTTCAGATTCTGTCTCTCCCTCTCTCTCTGACCCTCCCCCGTTCATGCTCTGTCTCTCTCTGTCTCAAAAATAAATAAACATTAAAAAAAATTTAAAAAAAAGAAAATTATGAAAACCAAAGGTACATAACAAAAGATAATTGAATTAAATGGAACATACACCAGGTTCTATATGGAAAGACTCACTATTGTAAAGTTTCAGTTCATTCCAAAATAATTCTAAAAGTTAATGTATTGGAAAATTATACCAAATCAGATTAGAAGATATTAAAAATCCTATAATTTACTTGCAAGAATAAAAAGATAGAAATTACAAGAATATTTTAGAAAAGCTGAATAACAGATGTACTTACAACAATTGTCAAAATAAAGTAAAAAAAAATAACATTTTTAAATGATGTGGTACTTATCTCAGGAATATATAGACCAAATTAGTTAAACAGAAAATCTAGAGTAGACTTCAGAATTGAAAGTGTGAAACAATCAAGTGATTTTTTTATAGGCTTAGATTGTCCCATTAGCGTTGTATACTTGAATATGAAATCAAAGCCCTTGTTCAAAATGAAGTTTTGTTTCTGTGTTGAGTTTTGTTTCCTTTGTGCATTTATTTCTTCCAGAGAAATAGACCCATGTATAAATTACCATCATCATCGTAATTATTATTATCACAGCTAAAGCCTATTTAATGCTTCTGTTGTGTCAGAAACTATTCTAAGCACATTACATGTATTGCATCATTTAACTGACATAATAACTTTATGGAGTTGATGCAGTTATTTGACACAATTTACAGATAAAGATACTGATACTTAAAAATTGTAGTAAATGCCCACAGAGAGTGATGGTGAGGTCAGGATGCAAACACAGGCAATCTGGTATCAGATCCCAGGTTCTTCTGAATTGAACTGTAATTTCACATGTACATTCATGATTATATTTTAAAGTATTACTAAGTAGAGGGCCAAAATCTTGACATAGATGCACTAAAATAGTAATGCTAATTTTATTTTGGTAGTGATCATTTTATTTTCTTTATACCTGAATGTTTTTATTTTTATTTACTTATTTAATTTTAAGTTTATTTATTTTGAGAGAGAGAATGTGAATGGGCGAGGGACAGAGAGTGAGGGAGAGAGAGAATCCCAAGCAGTCTCCATGCTCAGCATAGAGCTGGACATGGGACTTGAATTCATGAACTGAGAGATCATGACCTGAGCTGAAATCAAGAGTCAGATGCTTAAGTGACTGAGCCACCCAGGCACCCCTACCTGAATGTTTTTAAAAAGTATATAATAAGCATTATAACTTTTTATTATCACAGAGAAATACTTTTAAAAGGTAACCTCAGCCTGGTGTCTTCTTTAATGAATAGTTCGGACAAGCCTACCAAATTTGTACCATTTGTCTCATTAGTTCTCTAACTCAAGAAATCAATGCCCACTTTTTTCCATAGTGGCTACCAGAGATGCTACTGCTGTCTGTTGCCACCATTGTCATTTTAACTGCCACCATAATTTGAATAGCTAAAATATTCCATCTCTGGAAATACTTATATTTCCAGTACATCAAGTACTCTTTTATTATTATTCCCATTTAACAGAGGATGAATTAAAGCTTGGAGTAGTTATAGGGCTTGCCCAGGGTGATATCAGCCCATACTTAGAATAGACAAGGTCATACTCAGGTCTGCTCAGTTCTATAGCCTCTACTATTCTGCAATGCTATTTTATAAAAGTTTCCAGTTGGGCCAGATGGAAACCTTAGAGGCTAAAACTAGTGTTTTAATGCCTCATTCATTGTCATTAAATTTAGGTGCACATGCAATTACCTTGTACAAATACATTAAACAATTAAGAATGAATTATTTTTTATTATGTGCAAATTCAGTTTCTACTTGGTGTTTGTGCATCTTCCTTTTCTCTTCTAATAATATAGAAAAATGACATTATTCTCAAAAGTCTTGATAAAAATTGTTGGAGGAGGTGAGAGGATATGACCAGTAGTTGATCCAAGAGTTGAACCTAGGTAATCAGAGGCTTCTCACCTCTTTTCCTGTCCTTGGAATGTAAGTTCTACCTACTGTTCCTGCACTAGGAGTAATTTCAAGGATGCAGCCTTAAAAGAGTAATGTGTTGTTGACACCATCTTGGTGGTATATGTGACTGAATCCAGTCAAGTCCTGTACATAAGCTCTTAAGATTCTGCTGGTGATGTGTGGAAATCTCAATTTATGGCTGCTTAAAACCAGCCTCCTATGTAATTTCCCTTACTTATTAAACCTGCCACCTACCAATCTGGAGTGGTCTGCCTTTTTGTTTGGTTTCTCCTTGCCCTCCACGTAATGGGGACCAATTTATGAACCAACACAAACACAGATACTTGGTGCTCTCTGTCAATTCCAAAGGATGTTCCATATACCAAGAAATGACACTTTCATTTGATATTCATTTATTGAATATCTACTATATGTTAGATACTGTACTAGGCATGGGGAATAGAATAGCATAGCTAGCTGCTACAACAGATAAACTCCTAAATGTTTGTGGCTTAACACAATGAGAAGCCCAATGTGCATGTTCTGGGTTGAGTAAATTTTCTCCTATTTGTGATTTAGTTTCTCCCATCTTCAAAACATGGCTTCCAAGATCTTTCTCTGTTCAGTCAGTTTAAGGAAAAAGAGTGCAGAGCATTGCACATAATTTTAAATTGGCCTGTTCTATAAACAGTCTATATTACTTTTGCCCACATTCCATTGGCCAGAACTCACTCATAGAGCCACACCAAACTGGCTAGGAAATGTAGGCTAGCCATGTGCCCAAAGAATTAATAAAACATACCTTTCTTCCTGCTCATTTGCCACTCACAGTATCACTGGGAGGTGGACATTAACTAGATAACATATAAAACCAATGGATAGTTTCAACTATAGCAGTTATTTTTATGGAGACAAATATGGTGCTAAAAGGGTCTACTGTTTATAGGTTTTCATCTAATTAGAGAAACCAGGAGGACTTCAGTGAGGGAACAGGTCTTGGATCTCAAGGACGGGCAGGTGAAGGAAGGAGGGAAGAGGAAAGGGCCCCAGTGGGGAGAGCCCATGGCGAGCAGGTGAGACAAGGAAACATAATGCAAAGGCTGGATGAGTCTGGAGGAACCCTAACCCATAGGGTCTGTGAGCTATTTCAGAGTCTAAATCGTGTCTTATGGACAATGCATCACCACTAAAGAGGTTCAAGTAGTGCACTGACTGGTCGGATTGACCTTGTGAAAAAAAGCACTCTGGCTGCATTGTGAAAATGGGTTGGGGTTGGGATAAAAATAGATGTAGGGAGGCCTTTGGGGAGGCTGCTGTACAGCAATATGGCTTAGATGTGGGTAGTGGAGATGGAGGTGGGAAGAAGTAAAGAGACTTTAGGAGGTGAATTCAACAAAATTGGCGACAAAGTAGACTTTGCTGTTTATCTTTTTATTCCCTTTGCTGGATAGTTTGCATCTTCATAGCTTCCTTGCTCATAAATGAATTTTAAAACTGGACAATGTTGGGGCACCTGGGGGGCTCAGCTGAGTGTCCGACTGTTGATTTCAGCTCAGGTCATGATCCCAGATCTGTGGGATTGAGCCTGTGTTGGGCTCCGTACTGAGTGTGGAGCCCTGCTTGGGATTCTCCCTCTCTCCTTTTGCCCCTCTTTCTCACTCACACATATTATCTCTCTCTCAAAAAATAAACAACAACAATAAAAACAAACAAACAAACAAACAAACAAAAACCTGGATAATGTTGCTGGGAAGTGAAAAGCTAGCTTACATTGCCTTCAGCCAGGCTTAAGCAAAACCAAAGCAGAGATAAAGTTGTTAGTGGCCCAATATCTTTTGTTACCTTCTTTGTCAAAACCTTCACCTTCTGCCTTTGATTCTACTCTTACATCTTGATCTCAGGGACAGAGAAAGTGAATCTGTACAACTAATTTGTTCCACGATGTATTATGTTTTCCTATGGACATTTACATTTCAGAAGAGGATTTTTAAATACCTACTTAAAGATATTAAGTCAGAGAAGTAAATAATGACGCTTCGAATATGTGGGGAAATGTGGTCTTCAAATCAAGCAACACAGATACCACTTTCAGTGCCTTTAATAGAGCTATTAAATTTAGTTCTACTGGGGCCTCTTAACTCTGGTGGGAGAAATTCTTTAAAGCAGCCAAGACTTGAACCTAGAGTTTCCCCAGGATAAATGAAGTATGTGCTGGCTCTGAGCTAAGATCTGCAGCTTCATTTTTCTCCTTTATAACTGGACACCACAGGGCAGAATTTGAAATCCAGAAGGATAGTCCATTTCTTGCTGAAAATATATGTATGCTAGAATTTTAAAATATTTATATATATATATATATATATATACACAAAATTACAATAAACAAAAATATGTATTCTATTTTTATATATATATAGTTAAGGAGGCCACAAACCACTCATGAAAGCTTTATTTATGGATGCCTTTCCACTGTGGTTAAGAATTTGCTGCTCTATTTGAAAGCAGATTATAGGAAATCATGTTCCTTTCTCTCTTACTTTCCTCTTCTACAGCTAAAAATATGGGAGCAGAACTGAGGTCCTGTGAGGTGACACCTGATTTATCCCTGGATGCCTCTACATGTGTGTATGTGTGTGGGTGTGTGTCTACGTGAGTCAGGCTTTTTGCTCAGCCATCTAACCACATCAGCCCCCAAGACACCCACACTGACTTTTGAGCTGAAGTTAAGTCCCAACAAACACAGACCCTCTCACTAGAACTAGGGGAAAGAACCAGAATTTTGTTGCTGGCAGATCCATCCCCTTGGCAGAAAAACCCCATGTGCACCTGTTCAAATCGATCTTGGGCGATTTTTAGTCTCCCAGCATTTGGCTGACATAAAGAGTGTAGTGTGATTCTTCATTTATTTTACAATTCAGTGAGCACCAAATTAAGTTTAATAGTATGATAAACACACACATGCACACATACCTCCCCATCCCCAGTTTTAAAAAAGATTTATCACATTCTGGCTAATAATAAACTTTTGATTTCAGCTCTTTTTTTTTAACAGCATGAAACTATTTTAGGCCATTTAATGATTATTTAGTCATAGGATATGGAGCACTTTTTTTTTCAACTGCATCTACAGCCTGTAAATGTTGCTTTGCATTTAGAGAAGAGTATCTATGGTGTTCAATAATCGTGAGTGTGGAGTATGTGTGAAGGTGGCAAAAATGGCACGTATCCTACAAAGTAAGTTAAAGCAGGAGAGTAAGAGGTTGGATGTTTAGGTATTTGGATTCTTGTCTTTGCCATGGGTTTTGAGAGACAGGCTGAGATGTCTTCTCCATCAGCCTGAATATTCTCTAATCCTTGACAACTGATAGCTACTTTTGAGCCTTACGCTAAAGCCAGAACAAAACTAATTTTGATTGTGACTTTGTCCAACTGCGACCAATATACTCAGTGAGTGGGTGTTCTATCCAGCCCTGACGACTATAGCCAGAAAATATCCCCTCCCATTCCCAGTCCTCTCTCATCCAATATATGTCTGAAAGAGGGTTTAGAACATTGGCACCCATATCCTGGGGGGTGGAGGAGAGACTATTTGTTTGATTAGGGCAGTAATGGAAAGGACAAGGAGGAAAATGGAATGAAATTGCTCTATTTGAATATCCCAACCGTTATTAATTATAGAGTACTTAATAAAAAGGCAGCTCCCCGGTTAAGAGTTTTGTGGTATGGAAGACTGATGCATTAGCATCATTTGGGTTGAAGAAGTTTTTAAACTTCTTAGAACATTTTTAAAAAATCAGAATTCTGTAAAGAATCCCATATATAGGGCAGACAAAACAGTTACATTGGTTGACCTGATGATGAAGAGTCTGGATGCTGTTGAACCTCCCATTGGAACCCAGTTTGAGAAACAACATGCACTTGAACCCTTTGCTTTGTAAGATACTAGTGTCCAGGAGAGAGCAGAGAACATCCAGCTATGACATGGGAGCAGAGGCAAAGAGGGCAGAGGAAGTGTGTCTACATGGAGCCATGATTGTTGACTACTTCTATGGCAGGGGGTTGGTATATGTGGTGGTATATTGGGCCAAGTATATGTCTGGTCTTCATCAGACAAGGATTTTTCTCAGGGTACAAAGCCATCAATGGGCAAGTTCACTCCAGGAGGAGACATCAGAAATGGCGCTTCTAAAATCCAGCAATATGATTTTATGGCTTCCCTTTTAGACTTTAGAATGGATCTGTGATTTGTTACTGACTCATTGTCTCCTTCCAGCAATCTCTGATTTGCTGTTAGTGAATGAGTAATTATACCTTAGGAAGATACAAATATGGACAGAGAAGAGTCGTAATCAAAGCTAAGAAGTAACTTCACAGAATTTCAAAGCTCAGAAGCTACCACTTGGCCACTTCTACAACACTGGTTTAAGGGTTGTCCAAAGAGCATGGTTGAGGATAACAGAATGTTATCTTCAAAAGTTTCTTTGCAAATAGCCTGTGAAATGCTTTTATTCACTGATTTGCTTTTCCTATTTTACAGCAAAAGAAGAAGTTATTTGTGACATGAGAGCATCTGTGTCAGAGCATATTAGTAATTAAAAAGATGTTTTAAAATATAGAATAACACCGATGGTAGAATAATGGCTTCTTTCAATTTTTCCCCCTGAAACCTGCTGACATGAGGATGGAGGATAAGATAGACAGTCAAGAGACCCCCAACCAGATATGTTGATAGCAGAAGCCCATGGCAAAAGACAATAAAGAGTATTTGCTAAATATGGGTACATTTGGACAAATTAAAGGGAAGATGTCACAAATACAGAAGCACTCAGATTTCAAGCAGGATGCAGAAGTCTCTGAAAATAAATTGAAGGATTCTGTGGGGATGATAATGAAGTGGAACATGGTGGAAGTCAGAAGGCGAGAAAAGGGCAGATTCCTGAAATGTGCTACTTGACTTGATGCAGCAGTGGGTGCAGAGGCTAAGGGAAAGATAGTTTGAACATGATGCTATCTTAATATTGTTCTTTAAAAAATATTGTTCTTTGTTCTGAGCTGCATTCTTACTCTAGAGAACTAGCTAAGGCACTGTGGATTCTTGAGAGGAAGTGGCCAACAGCATCACAGCTATGCATCAGTGTTGACTACACAGCATGATGCTAACTGGGTATGTGGGTACTTGTGTATGTAGGTGGCGAGGGGAGTGGGTAGGTATTTAATGCTCATAGAAGCTTTCTAGGGCAGAAACTAGGAAATTAGTAGGAAACTATTCTAAAACAGCATGCTGACTTTTACTCTACTGGCTGGCCCAATTTGCTATGTATTTACCTAATCATTCATTGCACACTCCTACCCTATAAAACTATCTGGATGTTTTTAAGTAAATTAGATGTTGGAAGAGAATTGCCCCCATTCAAAAATTAGGCATAAGTCAGTTTCCACATGGAAAGCAGGCAGAGATTCATCTCATGTTAACAACTGAGTGAGCACTTGGGCACAGGCAATGTGTCAAGTTCTGTTCTAGGCACTGGGGGCATAGTGAAGCAGACAGAGAAGTCATAGCACTTACTTTTCAACAGGGTGAAATGAATGTCATTTGCAAAGACAGGTGAATAATGCTCATGGAAACTCACTCTGAAACAGAAGGCCCCTTCCAATAAATCACTACACATCTAGACACCCAAAGAAATTAAAGAGAACAGGGTAACTCACAATATAGGAGATCAAACAACAGAAGGAGGCAGAAAGCAAGCAAATAGTACTCAAAAACTGAAAACAGAAATAGCACTATGGTTGCAAGGGTAAGGAGAGTAGAAGTTTATCTCTTACCTGCCATCCACAGGCAGAGGCTGCTGGTGATCCCCAGCCTGGATGTGGACTGTGGGGAGAAAGAGCTTTGGTGGGGCTTCCATGGGTCCTGCTGGAAGAGTGAACCACCCTCAACAGAAGGAGGCTCCACTGCTGGCCTCCCTAGGGATGAGGAAGGAGCACTCTGATTGCACGTGTATGTTCATCTATGGAAATTCACTGAGCTGTGTATTAGCATTTATGCACTTTTCTGTTTGGGTGTTTCACCTCAATAGAAAGTTTACTAAAAACAGTTGAGCTATAGAAGCAATGATGGGAGAAGAATGAAATTCTTGGCAGAGAGAACATGAAACAGCATTATTTAACTGCTATGTTTGTATGCATAGTTGGGCTGGGGGTGGGGGAGAAAGAGAGAAAAATAAAGAAGGAAAGAGAGAGAAAGAAAGAGGAGGAAGGAAGGGGGAGGGCGAGGGAGACAAATGCAGTTCTTTGTTGCTAGCATAATGCATAAAATTCATGGTAAGCTGTGCTTACAAAATGGGAAGTGATAGGCATAGACATTCAGAAAAAAAATTTTTTTTAAGTTGCAGGAAATAGAATGACTATGACAAATGAGAGGTGTCAGGTTGAATTTCTTCCATGATAAACCAGTGGCAAAAACTAGTACAAACTTTCAGGTAATGAGAGTCTGTATCTCTCAAGGGAGCCTAGAAGAGGAACTACAAAAATATTTTGTTTCTGGTATTGTCATGGAAAATACCCTAGGTGCCTTATTGCAAAGAATAATGAATCCCACTTATTAATTCATTTATTCCAGAAATACTTGTTGAGCCTTTACTGTGGGCTGGACCCTCTAGGAGATGCAGGACATGTATCAGAGAAGATATTGGCAGGAGAGAACTGATGACAATACAGAATACAGGTAGAGGAAAAGCGAGGAGATGGTGAATCTTAATCTTAGGATTAAAGGCTTTCAGAAAAGTAGGAATTGAAATATGTATAACCAGTAAAAATAATAAGATATTGGCTAGAAGAAAAAACCATATTTTTGAGAGTGCACTAGACTAAGAGAATGACATTTTGAGTATTGCATCTGTAACAAAATGTTAAACTCAATGTTTCCTATTGTTTTGGCCTGATGGTATTGGCACACCATCTACATAGGACAAGTATGAGAGCCAGGAACTGTCACTACATTCCTCACTCTTACCACTTCTTCGTAAAAGGGCCAGAGCACCAGGGCCTGCCTTCCTTGCCTGATGGTTTCATCAAGCTGCTCATCCCTACTCTACTTTCACGTATGCATAGGTTGGAAGTGCCAGGGAATTAGCCACTGCTCACCTAGAGCTGCTTCAATCAACGATAGAGTGATTGTGTGACAGTGCGTATATACCCCAGCTCCCTCACCCCCAGGTGGGGTAACTCTGAGGTCTGTGTTGTACACTGAGTCTCAGATTTTTTGCCCATAGTGGTAACTGGATTAAGAGACACACTCTGTTCTCCTCACTGTCTCTCTTCCTTTTTTCCCAATCTGTGTATACACATCTTTCACTCACACTGCCCACTGCTTCTGTGGGAACCTAAACTGAGAAAAACATGAAACTAATTTTTCAGCCCTTATCACATTATTCATAAATGGTCACAAGGAGATGTAGAGAGACTGAGAAATGCTGAGAGTGAGGACTTATATGGAGTGAATTGCTTGGAGAGCACTCCCTGCACTGCCAGGGGGAGGTAGGGATGAAGTTAAGTGAAAAGCCTGAGGAACCTGACCGAGGCCCATAGAATTTAAAGGTGGGGAGGCATAGGGATTGATGTGACTCTTAGCTGGAGAAGCAAAAGTGAGAGCTATTGAATGGAACTGGGCTAAGCCTGGGCAGGCAGCCCAGGACACAGGCGAATGTCTCCTATAGGCCAACCATGTATCCACAGGAAGGAAGCAAGACTTAGGTAATGGGGTACATAGTGGCAGTGATCCTTCCCCTCCTTGTTTTTGTATCCTTGCAGTGTGCCTTATACAGTGTCTCCTGCTGAGAATACAGTCTATTTCCCCATCCCTTGCTTCTGGGCAAGCCTCCTTGCTTCCTTCAGCCAGTAGAATCTAGCAAGAATGCCATTACACCACTTCCAAGCTTATGTCTCAGGGGCTTTAAATACTTTGACTCTCTCATGGAAACTTGCCCTGTGAGCCACATGAGTAAGAATGAGCTAGGCTGCTGGAAGATTAAAAACCACATTGACCAGAGCTGAGTCAGCCTAGTTGCTTCCACCAAATCCCTAGGCAGAGAGCAGAGCTGACCATCAGATGACTACAGATATATGAGGGAACCTAGGGAGAGTAACAGAACTACCTAACCAAGCCAGATCCACCTCAAATTGCTGATCCGCAGAATAATAGGGTAAACAGTTAGCTGTTGTTATGAGCCACTAATTTGAGGGTTGGTTTGTTACACAGCAAATTCTTACTGATACAGAGAGTGAACATATAATATTGATTATATTGGATTTTCTTTTCTATCTGGAAAATGAGACTATTTTTAACTTTCTGAGAGTGAACTGAAAGGTATGTGATTGAGAGTGTCTGGGTTTAGGGAAAAAGGGCACTTCAGTGCTAATGTGTCACCCTCAGGTATGTCCCTACCAGTTATTTAAACTGTTGTGCAGTTTCTAGAATCTTACTGAGTTCTAAGCATTTTTACTTTATTGTATGTTTCTTGAGCCGGAGAATTATGGTTGGTCTATCTTCCCAGTGAGATAATATAACTAGCTATATTATGTATGCACGTAAATGCGCACATATGTATGTGAGAAATAACTTTGATAATTAAAAACTAGTGAAAAACATCTTCTCACCTTATCAAAACAATTTGTTTTATTTTTCCTATACAACGATTGCCTGGAGCAGTAACATTTGCTTCACAACATTAAATTTTTTAAATTGCTACTATAATGAATGTGAAAATACTTTGAAATAGTAAAAGGAGAGAGATGCAATGTTTGGGCTAATGGGGTACATGCAAGAGATTCTCCAAGAACTTGGAAGTAAGGTAAAGACATGAAAGTACACAATCTACCCTTATTGAATTAGTGCTGGAATAGTCTCCTTCCAGACCTACACTCGACCAGTAGAACTAAAATGACTCCTGATGGAAGGAAAATACGGGTAGAGGGCTGGGCATGAAGAGAAGGTTGTTTATCAAAATCCAATATATAAAAAGGAGAAAGACGGTGAAATAAGGTAGAAATTATGAAAAGTTGGTGGGTTAAGGATATTTTGCTATTATTCATTTTCATTTGTAGCCATAGAGTTGCACATGGTATTTTTTCATGATAATGTTAATCTCTTTGTGTTGTAGCTATGTCTCATTCCCAGGCTTCATGACATTTTTTGGCTTCTGCCCTTTTCCTTTATCAGAATCATAACATATTTTATCTATTGTATTGATAGTTTTAAAGAATGAGCTTTTGAAATCATTTCTCCTTTCTTCTATTTTTCTCCATTTAAAAAATACTTTTAAATTTCCTTTTCTTGAGGCACCTGCATGGCTTAGTCGGTTAAGTGTCCAACTTTGCCCCAGGCCATGATCTGGAGGTTTGTGAATTTGAGCCCCACAACAGGCTCTGTGCTGACAGCTCAGAGCCTGGAGCCTGCTTCTGATTCTGTGCCTCCCTCTCTCTCTGCTCCTCCCCTGCTCACACTCTTATCTCTCTATCCACCCCCTCAAAATATAAATAAATAAATAAACATTAAATTTCCTTTTCTTAACTGTTGTTTAATTCGGCTTTTCACATTTAAGTTTTTAGATGAAAATTTATTTGCCAGATTTTGTTAAAATAATGAAGGCAATTAAGGCTATAAATTTTCCTCTGAATATAGCTTTAATATGTTCTATAGGCTTTGTTATGGAGAATTCTTTTTTATTGCCTTCTAGGCAGGATTTAATTTCCTTTTTAATTTCCTTTTTGATCAAAGATTACACAGAAGCATGCTGCTTCATTGTCAAGTCATTAAGATATTTTTGGTTAACATTTTACTATTTATTTCTAATTTTACTAGCTTCTGATCAGAGAATATAGTTTATAAAAGCTCTCTCCATTTACAAGTTTCTGTTGTTGGTGTTGTTGTTTTTTCTTTTTTCTTTTTGTAAGTGACCACATATATGGACAGTCTTTAAAAATATTCCATGAGTGGGGCACTTGGGTGGCTCAGTTGGTTAAGCATCTGACTCTTGGTTTCATCTCAGGTCATGATCCCAGGGTCATGGGATCGAGCCCTACATTGGGCTCTGCGTTGAGTGTGGAGCCTGCTTAAGATTCTCTCTCTCCCTCTGCCCCTCTCTCCTGCTTGCACACTCTTCTCTGTCTCTAAAACTAAAATTAAAAATAAATTTTAAAAAGTGTTCCATGAGTATTTGAAAATGTATGTTCAAAGATAAGGTTACATATCAACTTGTGTATTAGTTGTATATTTAATTTGTATCCCTTATTTTTTGAAGTAGATCTTTCAGTTCTGAGAGAAGTGTATTGATGTTTCCACCATAATTATATTTCTAGCAAGTACTTGCTTTTAAAATAAATCTAAATATTGAGCTACTGTGGTGTTGGCTCATCCCAGTTATGACTGCTGCTTCTCCAGTTGTACCATTTATCATTATATGTTGTCTCTTTTGATCCTATTTCGTTCTTTTACCCTTAAATTATACTTAGTTAATATTGATATTGCCATTTTTACTTCCATTTTGTTTCCATTTTCCTGTTATCTTAGCTAATTCCAGTTATCTTTATGTTATGTTAAAATTATTTTTTGAAGTGTTCTCTAATGTAACATCTGGCTGTGTTTTGTTTTGTTGCCTCTGTCTTTTCATGGTAGAATCTAATTATTTCACATTTTATGCAGTGACTGATATACCTAGTGCACACGTATGTATATGTAACATGCATGTTATATATATGCAATATATATATATATTGCTTACTCTTTTTCATCTTTATAAGCTTATGAATTTTCTCATTTGTTGTTGGAATAGAGTTTTCTCAGTGTTTTTCTCAGATGGGTTCAAAGGGATATTCTTGCCAATTCTTTCCTCTCCTAAAATAGCTTTTGTTCACCCTGAGAGATCAATGATATTTAAGCTGGATATAAGTTGATTCAACATCTTCTTTTATCTAATGTTGGTGATAAGACATTCTTTTATAGGGGATTTTTTCTGCCTTTAAGAGTGTTACATGTTCTTTTTCCTTAGAGATCAGGAAATATTTTTTTCATGATATACCTGTAGATATGTTTTCTTTATTCAGCTTGAATCTTAATGAGCATTTTACATTTATAGGTGTTGGGATGCAAGAGGGTCTGTACCTCTATGGGCTGCAGTGTAGAAGTAGGCAGGTCGGTACCTCCCACATCTCCCATCCCACTATAGTCTCTCACCTGAAGGAAGGAAATATCCAAATTCTTGTTCATCTCCCACTTGACCTTTTGGGAACTCAGCACATTCACACTGAGTTGACATCAACATTCCCTTAAGGGGCACAGGTCTTTGTATGCCGAGTTTTCCCCCAGAATCCTGTGTTTTAGGTCCTTGACTAGGCTATGATGCGATTCTCTATCTACTTGTTCAGCTTATGAGGTCAAAAGGCCCACACCTTTATCTGTGTTCAGGACCTCAACCAAAGCCAGAGTCGTACTGCATTCATTTGCTCTTTGGCTTGGGAGAGGCAAAGGGATTGGAACTGGGAGCAGTGACCCAAGGCCACCATGCTAGGAATGCCAGGTTCCCAAGCTTCTTCCCACTTGGTTTGAATGATAGATATCGTTAGCCATTTGGGGCAAATGAGGCTGTGTGAGCTAGGCCAGTGGCTTTTTAACTTCAGTGTGCATATGATTTTCCTCTGGATCTTACTAAAATGTGATACTGTTTCAGTAGGTTAGGGATAGGGCTTCAAATTCTGCATTTCTAACATACTTGTAGGAGAGACACTGACAGTCCTCCAAGCACTCTGAGTACCAAGGCCTTAGAGCCATGAAACAAATGGCTTCTATTTAATCAAAGCAGATGGTTGTATTGAAAATGTAAACAAAAAGAGTTTAATACATTGTCATTAGCAGAATCTATTCATCAGTGGTGATGATTAATGTCTGGTAGGGGTGTACAACCTAATAAGATTGCATGCAATTCATAATAATTTATCATAGATCCATCAGTCAGTTTTTTCCATATCTTTGTATCATTCTCTCCTGATAAATGTTTATTCTTTTTAATCTGTGTTAAAGGTTTTCTTGGATTAAATAAGAAAAATCAGTAATTTTCTTTGTGAGATTATGTTATACATGCCATTTTGAGAAACTCTTGTTATTTGTTCATTTCTTCAGCAACTATTTATTGAGCACTTATTGTGTGCCAGAGTTTACTCTAAGTGTTGGAACAACATTTGACTAGATTGCATGTGCAATGGAGCTTTGTTCATTAATTGACTGATTGGTTTTTTGGCCATTCAGTATGCATAACCCCTCTTGTTAGTGTCACCCAATTATCTTCTCAGAAGTTGCCTCCTTTTCAAGTTGGTACAGTCATGCCATGATGGTAAGAATTGTATCATGTTCTCTTACAAAGGACTTGGAGTGTTCTTTGAAAGCTTTTTATTTAGCTTAGCTATACAATGACATCTCTTGGGGTGGGGGCGGGGAGGGTAAAATATCAAATGTTTTGGTCCCACCTCCAGGTATTCTGATTTAATTGGTCTGTGGCATGGCCTGAGTATCAGGTTTTTATAAAGCTCCCCACAGTAATTTTAATATTCAGCCAAAATCAGGCAACCCCTTCCTTAGATCTTTACTCTTGTTGACCCAGTACAGTCAAGCAGTGGGACTATAACCTCAGCTTGGCCAGCCAGCCTCCCTCCCAGAACCCTGAATCTTGATAGCAGATGGAAGAACCATTCTGCAGCAGCATCCAAACCCAACCATGCAGCATTCTGTACTCTGTTCTCTCTCTGCATCTGTCATTGCAAGCCTTTGAACTCCCCATACCTTATCAGTAAATAACCCTTTTGCTTAAACAGAGCAGAGTTATTTTTTATTGCTGACAGCCAAAGAATCTCAACGGAGACAATCCATGAGCTTTTCATTCCTCTGTTTAACTGCTGAGGGCCCTCAATCTATTGCGAGGATCATGGTCTCAGAACCTGGTATCGTGCTCCTTACTGCGCATGAGGAAACTTTGAAGAAGACAGAAGTCAAGAGAATCTCCCAGGTTCCTATCACAGGGGTTAGGGACTTAGAATTCACATTTGTACCTTCGGGTCTGTTTCTTTGCTCATCCGATTATTACCACCCTTAAATCTGTTTTTTTGTTTGTTTTCAGAAAAAATGTAAAGATGACAGAAAAGGTGCAGCTTAATTGGATGGACAAGTCAAAAATCATATGACTAAGCAGAAAACCTGGGAAATGTACCATATTACCAGACAAGGTGAGCACAGGTACCTGCTTACAGCAGAAACATGCAGAACTCTCTGTCTCAAGTATACATTATCATGGAGACCAAACTGTAAATGGATGAAGAAGACATACAATATTATCAGTTGCTTTCTGCCATTATTATTTCAGCCTGGTGTTTCAGATCAGGTTCCCTGGAAGCACCTGATTTATTGAAGACAGGCCCCCAGGACATCCTGTGGGGAGATGAGGAAAGCAGGATGTGATGGGGCAGGGGAAATTTCTGAACAACAATGTGGTCACAGCTGGAGTCTGGTCTCAGCCTGATCTCACAGGGAGCTCTGGAGTGTGAATAAAATCACAATGTTGAGGCAAGGGGGCTGGCCTTTGGTACCCCCATATCAATCAGTCATTGGTAATTCTTTCAAGCATTTCTGGGGGAGCAGGCAAATTCTGTGGAGAAGGGGACAACCATGACTTCCTAGCAGCCAGTACTCACAGGAGCTAGGATGTGGGGGGACCTGATGGTGAAGGTCATCCAACAGCATCTTCTACACCTGGATAAACATTGTTGGTTGCACACTGCCTTGGTATTTACATTTGTGAAATGCAAGAAATATTCCCATAGTGCACGTAACTTCAACACTGAATTATTTTGTATATCAATAAATCAAACCATATTTCTTTCTTTGCATACCTCAAAAATGCCTTTTTTTGTTCTTTTCTTTTTTAAAAAAATTTAAACCCAAGTTAGTTAATATATAGTATAATAATGACTTCAGGAATAGAATTTAGTGATTCATCACTTACATATAACACCCAGTGCTCATCCCAACAAGTGCTCTCCTTAATGCCCATCCCCCATTTAGCCCATCCCCCACCCACCACCCCACCAACAACCCTCAGTTTCTTCTCTATATGTAAAAGTCTCTTATGGTTTGTCTCCCTCTCTGTTTTTATCTTATTTTTGCTTCTCTTCCCCTATGTTCATCTGTTTTATATCTTAAATTCCACATATGAGTGAAGTCATTTGATATTTGAGTTTTTCTGACTGACTTATTTCGCTTAGTACAATACACTTTAGTCCCATCCACATTGGTACAAATGGCAAGATTTCATTCTTTTTGATTGCCGAGTAATATTGCATTGTATGTATATACTATATATGCTTAGGTAGATAGATAGATAGATAGATAGATAGATAGGGATATCTATTCATCAGTCGATGGACATTTGGGACCTTTCCATGCTTTGGCTATTGTTGATAGTGCTGCTGTAAACATTGGGGTGCATGTGCCCCCTCAAATCAGCATTTTTGTATCCTTTGTATAAATACCTAGTAGTGCAATTGCTGGGTCATAGGGTAGCTCTATTTTTAATAAAAAAAAACCCCTTCTTAATGCACTGGCTGTTGTTTAAGAACTCACCTTTATCTTAAAACTTTGATTCTAGTGGAAACGCAAGGTCTAACCAAGGAATACCACCTTGAACACTTTAATACACCCTATTTAGCAGAAAGGACATTTATTGATAAGCTAAGAGCTGAGAGATCCAGATTCCAGTTCTGCCTGTGTGGATCTTTATCAGTGTGATTTTGCAAAAGTCCTTCACCCTTTCTAGGCTTCACATTCTTCATTTATAAGGGCCTGGACTCAGAGTAAATGATTTCTGAGTTACTTTGGGACTCTAAAAACTTGTCAGTGGCTGATTTGATTTCTCATTTCCTGCAGGGAGGAGGCAGAGATATTTTTTTTGTTTACAAAGAACAAGTTTTCATCTTGCAGCCTTTAATACAAAAGCAGGAGAAAGAAATGTAATCGTGCCAAGGTAACGGCAGCCTTGCTTTGTTTGGATTCGGGGTCTCTGATACGACATATTGGATGTGTCAATGGAATGTGATTTATTTTGCTTCATAACATTTGGGAACAGATATTTGGTATTTCATCCAAGGAAAGCAATTTGCAGAAACCTTTTAGAAGGTGGCTGGAGCATCAGTAATCGCTGCCATTTCTTTATGCCAACATTTCCTTAAAGCTCCACAATCTTTCATGTTAATCATCCCTCTCAGCAGGCTCCTTCTAGGGCTTTGGAGCGGGCACCCACCCCCCAGAAATGAGGTTCTATTTTTAAAGTCCACCAGCTAACAATCTCCCTATTAATCGTGTGAAATCTGCTCAGATGGCTGCTCTTCTGGGTTCTCCGTGCCCCCCTCCCCTGCTCTCAAGCCCCATCTGCACAGCCCTCCCCCGGAAGATATTTTTAGCTCTTAGCAGCTACATCCTTGAGAATCACTAGGCGGATGCTACACTTTTCTCTCAAGTAAACATTTTAGAGATTCAGGTTTTCATTCCTAATATTTTTCGAAAAGATTAAGGATGCAGCTCCCTCATACAGGTGCCTAAAAAATTAGTTTGGACTCTGAAGCCTTTATCTACCTTGGAATCCTTCCCACTTCCAAGAAGATAAATACCCTATATATTCAAAGGTACTTAGTCTTTTGCTTATGTGAGTCAGCGGTGACTTTGACCCATTGTTCCAGGCAGTCTCTGAAAGGCAGCCTTGGGAACTATTTTGGGAGTGGGGAAATCTGGGATCTCCCGCTTGCGCTTATGTACATTTCCCCTAAGCATTCAAATCCGAAATCAGTAAACACAGATGCCTCTTTAGGACCACTGTGTTAGGACGCAGCAATGACGGCTTTTTAAGAGCATGACATGGTAGCCCAGGAAGCTACAATCATCACCATGTTTTCAAGCATCTGTGGGAATTCCAAGGAATAATATGAATAGCAGTACTTGACTACCCATCTTCCGTAACAAAAACTGTATTGTTTAGCATGTTAATCCCTGTTTTGGTTTGTGGATTATTAGTCTTTTAAAATCTTTTTAAGTTGGGGCTTAAGCCAGGGTGACTTGGTTGGTTAAGCATCTGACTTCGCTCAGGTCATGATCTCACACTTAGCCCCATGTCAGTCTCTGTGCTGACAGCTGGGAGCCTGGAGCCTGCTTCGGATTCTGTGTCTCCCTCTCTCTCTGCCCCTCCCCCACTCGTGCTCTGTCTCTCTCTCTCTCTCAAAAACAAATTAACATTAAGAAGAGAAATTTAAAAAAAAAATTTAATGTGTATTTGTTTTTGAGAGAGAGACAGAGCACGAGTGGGGGAGGGGCAGAGACAGAGGGAGACACAGAATCCGAAGCAGGCTCCAGGCTCTGAGCGGTCAGCACGGAGCCCGACGCAGGGCTCGAACTCACAAACCGTGAGATTGTGACCTGAGCCAAAGATGGACACTCAACAGACTGAGCCACCCACGCGCCCAAAAAATTAAAATCTTTTTAAGTAGGTTGTAGATATAAGTGGAAAAAAATTCTAGGAGAAAAGGGTAAACAGTGGAAATAGTTCCCCTCTTCTATCCCATGCCTGATGTCCTTCCAAGTATTCTTGTGTGTATGTTCCTATATATTATATTACATATATAATATTGAATTATATTATATTACACCAACACATACGTATACGCATTTATAAACAAGCATGTACATAAGGTGACTCTTCATTGTTTTACCACAAATATTGTGCACATTGTTTTGCATCTTCCTCTTCTCATTAAACATTTTATCTTGGAGAACATTCTGCATCAAAACATGTAATCTGTCTCCTTTTTCATAAATGGCTGCATTATATTTCAGATGAGCCAGAATTTATTTACCAAATCCTGGAAACTGGCTTCTAATTTGCAAAGGATACTGCAGGAGAATGAGAAGTGCTTCTTCTCTACCAGGTATCAGGTTAATCACGGATTGGTTCCTCGGGGGCTGCTTTTTGAGTTTCTGGGAATTCTGTTTTGGGTTGGGCCACAGTCTCTTCCATTCCCATGTTCTTCCCTTTCTCTTTTGTCTACAAAACCTTCAGTAAATCCAGGTGGATTTCTGTCTGGTGATATTGTTGAAAATCAGTCCAAAATGCCTCTGGAAGGTGAGTTCTCCATAAATAAATAACTCTCCCAGTGAAAAAAATCCCGATTGTTTAGCTAAGATGTGTTTGTTTCTCTGGCTTATGTTTCCTACGGTCTGTATTTGACTAGTACAGCAATCTTCCATTTGTTCTTCTTGTTCAGAGCCTGTGGTATATTTTCTCTAGTCTGGACACTGTTCCAGGAACCACAGGAGAGATGCATCCTTGCAGAAGCCTTGGCATTTGTCAAAAAATGAGCAGTGTGGGGCAACAGAGCCAGGCACCCGCAGGAGCCCAGGAAGTACTGGATGGCAGCTGTTGGATGGCCCCGATGACTTTGGAAGCTCGGATATCTGTGCTGACTGCGTGCAGTGTCTCCTGTCTGGGGATGAAGTGAGAGGACTCGTCAATGAAAAAGCACAGCTGGCTCTGAGGTGACATTTTCTAAAGCAGCCTTGGCATACAACTACATTTACCTGCCTTGGTTTACAGAAGGAAACGAGGCTGCTTCTACCCCACTTCCCTCAACGCATTGTAGGTCTTGAGTCTTATGTGAATTGATGTCTGGACTGACACATTTTTGGGTAGAGCATCCCCAACACACCAGCAGATGGCTGGCACACCTGTTTTCCTGAGTCTTGGTTCAAAACACAATTCAGCATTTCACTTGTTCAGGATTTCTGTGTCACATTTTGCACCTTTCCTAGAGACTGTGCAGAAAGATAAACTGTTTGTGAACACAAATTATTGTCATTTTAAAATAATAACTTATATTAGTGTTTTTCACATTTTTCACATGACAGCTGTCTTAACTTGGGTCCTTAGAAACAAAACCTGAGCTAGGGATTTTGTGCAAGTGATGTATGGCAGAAGGACTTGATCTCAGAAGGAACCTGCATGGGAACAAAGAGAGCGAGATGGACAGGGGAAAACTCAGGCATGGATATAGGCTCCAGTGAACTCTAGATTGGCTTCATCTGGCTTGAAATTTCTGAAACACAAAATGTACCATGTAGCTGCTCCCCTTGAGGTCAGGAGCTCATCTTTTCTACTCACATATTGGTCAGTCATCATCATTTCCTGGAGGGAGGGGAAAACCTCCAGGCATTTCCAGGGGGCTCCCCAGAGGGCAGTTCTCCTGCAAAGGGCATCACTGCAAACTATTAGCAGCCAACAGTCAAAGCAACTGGAAGACAGGTGCACCATTGCTCAATGGGGTCTGAGTGGGAACGCACAGCACCACCACAGCCCATTATATGTAGGTAATTACTTTGCATTGTAACTTATACACATAGATACACAAATAGAGCTATATACTAAAAAAAAAAAAAAAAAAAGAAGTTTCCCAAATAATGCTTATTTATCTACCTGTGGGTCGATGTGAATAATTTAAATGATTTTTATTTTATTCTAGTCTATTTTAATTCATAAAAAAAATCAGTAGTCATGGCTCACTATTAGGTGGCAACCTGCAGTTTGTAAAAGCTTGATTTGTAGCTAAATACTCTTTAAAAGCCAATCATTTTTAAGTGATTTAATTAGATTTATAGTGATACTTCTTTTTTAAAAACTTTTTTTTTTAATGTTTATTTATTTTTGAGAGCTGGAGAGACAGAGCATGAATGGGGGAGGGGCAGAGAGAGAGGGAGACACAAGATCTGAAGCAGGCTCCAGGCTCTGAGCTGTCAGCACAGAGCCCAATGCGGGACTCAAACTCATGAACCGTGAGATCATGGCCTGAGCAGAAGTTGGACGCTTAACCCGTTGAGCCATCCAGGCGCCCCTATAATGATACTTCTAATGTCACATAACTGAAGTGATGATATAATTGATCAACCAAATTGGAACCCTTTTATTTACAATTATGCCAGAACAGCAGGCATTTACCAGGCCTGTCTGAAAAAATAAAAAATAAAAAAAAACAAAAAAACCAGCATTCATATTCATGCTATTAAAAGCTACTAGAAGTATTTTTTTTAGTGGGTGTCTATGGACCACTTATTGTATGCATTGAGCTGACAAGAGGATGTGAAACAAAATGGAAAGTATCTTCCTTTGCGGAAACAGACGTGAATCAAATATAGTCACATAAGCAGAGGATAACCAGCAACTATGTTATCAAGAAGTTGGTTTCCATGAAGGGGGTTTGACAGAATCAGGGAAAGTTTCCCAGAGGAAGTGATACATGAATCTCACTGAGATTCAAAGAACAGATAAAGATGTAACCAGATGAAAAAGGTCAGGAAGGACCATTCCACTCTGAAGCAACAGCATATGCAAAGGCCCAGTGGCAGTAAAAAGCAAGGTGGGCATAAGTGACTAGAAGGTGTACCCTGTCATTTATTTTATCTGTCAGTCTTCATTTTATTTCTTTCATCCAATAGCAGTGTTCTAGTACATAGGATATATCAGGGAATATGACAGATAGGTTCCCTGTTCCATTTGGGTTTATATGTTGGAGTGTGGATATGCAGGTGGTCAATAGGTAATAAAATAGAAAAGAAATAACTGATGTAATTTCATATAGTGACAAGAGCCAGGAAGAAAATAGAATAGTGCCATATAATGGAAAGTGAATGTGTGGTCAGGGAAGAGTGTGCCAAAAGGGGGCATTTGAACTGGGACAGAATGACAAGGAGTGACCAGGCAAATATTGATGCAATAAAAACAGCCAGTTCAACATCCCTAGGATGAGAATGAGCATGGTGAGTTTCAGGAACTGAAACAAGAGTTTTTTTAAACACTTAGACATTCAGAGAAAAGAGGAGAGATGGGGGTCAGTCATGCAGGGTCTTCAGGCAATTTTGAGGACTTTGGAGTATACTCCAAGTGTATTGTGAAGTCATGCAAGAGTTTTAGGAGGGAAGTGGCAGGGTGAAATTTGTGTTGTCAAAGTTGACTGATTGCTGTGAGAGGAATGGGTGGTAGAGGCAAAGAGTAGAACCCAAGAGGCTTGTTAGGAGCCAAGAGATCACAGGGGCTTGGACTAGGGTGGTAGCATGGAAGATGGAGACAACTGGATGAATCATGATATATTTTGAAGGTAGAACAAACTGGATGTCGTGGAAGGAACAAAATCAAGAATACACTCTTATTTTGCTGGGTCAGATCACCTAGAACGTTTTGCATCTTAGGGAGCAAAAGAGAAAGCAGAAGTATGGTGCTAATGAATAAAAACAGTGGTAGTATTTCAAGAAGGAAAGAGATTGAACTCTTTTGCGAGCTACTGAGGGACCATTGGAATTAGCAACAGACAATGATCTTCAACATTGGAACGGTCTGTTTCAGTGGAGTGTTGGTGACAAAATGATGACTGGAGGTTTCACTCCTCCCTAAGACTAGAGATGACATTGTATTTTTAAAACTTTCTTGTGGTAAAAAAAATTCATAATTTACTATCTTAAATATTTTAAGTGTACAGTACAGTAGTCTTAGATCTCTTGAATTTTACATCTTGCAGAATTGAAACTTTATATCCATTGAAAAACATCTCCCCCTTTTCTCCCTCTCGCAACCCTTGGTAAGAGTTTGACTATTTTCAGTATTTCATATAAATGTGGAATCATGAAGTATTTATTATTTGTGATTGGCTTTATTTCACTTAGCATAATGTCCTCAAGGTTCATCCATGTTGTAGCATGTGATAGGGTTTCTTTCTTTTTAAAGAAATATTCCATTGAATAATATTCCATTATGTGTGTAAACCACCTTTTTCTCCCTTAACCATTCATCTGTTTATGGACATTTAGGTTGCTTCCATCTCTTACCTATTTTAAATAATGTTCTTTTGAATATGGGTGTGCAAATATCTCTTCAAGATCCTGTTTTCAATTCTTTTGGATAGATACCCAGATGTGTGATTGCTGGATTATATGGTAATTGTATTTTAAATTTTTTGAGGACCACCATACCGTTTCCATAGTGGCTGTACCATTTTATATTCCTACCAACAGTGCAGAAGGGTTCTAATTTCTCCGCATCCTTACTGATTCCTTGCTAGTAATCAGGTCTGTTAATTTTTGGTCAGTTGTATGTTTCTATGAATTTATCCATTTATTATAAGTTGTCAAAATTGTTGGTGTATTTGTTGGTGTATGTTGTACTTAATAGTCTCTTATGATCCACTGTATTTTTGTGGTATCAGTTGTAAATCTCTTTCATATTTTTGATTTTATTTATTTGAGTATTCTCTCTTTTTTTCTTGTTGAGGCTAGCTAAGGTTGGTTAGATATTTATCTTTTCAAAGAAACAGCTTTTAGTTTCATCGATCTTTTCTATTGTCTTTATAGTCTCTGTTTCAGTTATTTCTGCTCTAATCTTTGTTAGTTCTTCCCTGTACTAATTTGGGATGTTGTTTGTTCTTCTTTTTCTAGTACCTTGAGGTGTAAAGTTAGGTTGTTTATTTGAGACTTCTCTTGTTTTTTGAGATAGGCATTTATTGCTATGAACTTCGCTCTTAGAACTGCTTTGGCTGCTTTCCATTAATTTGGTGTGTTACATTTTCATTTTCATTTGTCTCAAAGTTTTTTTTTTAACTTCTCTTGATTTCTTTCTCAGCCTACTGTTCACTGGCATGTTAAACTTCCACATATTTGTGAATTTTTTTTTGTTTTTTTTTCATGTAATTAATTTCTAGTTTTATACAATTGTGTTTGGAAAAATGCTTGATATGACTTCAGTCCTTTTAAATTTATTAAAACTTGTTTTGTGGCTTAACATATGATCTATCTTGGAAAATGTTCCATGTGCACTTGAGAAGAATGTGTATTCTATTGCTTTTGGATAGAATGTTCTGTAAATATCTGTTAAATCTATCTGGTCTAACATGTCATTTAAGGCCAAAGTTTGCTTATTGATTTTCTGTAAGGATGATCTATCCATTGATGTAAGTGGGATATTATTCTATTATGATTTTACTGCTGTCTCTTTGTCCCTTTTAGGTCTGTTAATATTGGCTTTCAGGTGCTTATATGTTGGGTGCATAAATATTTAAAAATGTTATATCCTCTTATTGGACTGATCCCTGTGTTATGTAACACCATTCTTTGTCTCTTATTACAATTCTTATTTTAAAGTCTATTTTGTCTGATGTAAGTATAGCTACTCTAACTTTCTTTTGATTTCCATTTGCATGGAATATCTTTTTCCATCCCTTCGCTTTCAGTCTGTGTGTGTTCTTACACCTAAAGTATGTCTCTTGTATGCAGTGAATATGGGACTCATTCTTTGGGTTATTATTTTTATTAAAATTTTTTAAACATTTATTTATTTATTTATTTATTTATTTATTTATTATTTTTTAAAATTTACATCCAAATTAGTTAGCATATAGTGAAACAATGATTTCAGGAGTGGATTCCTTAATGCCCCTTACCCATTTAGCCCATCCCCCCTCCCACAACCCCTCCAGTAACCCTCAGTTTGTTCTCCATATTTATGAGTTTCTTCTGTTTTGTCCCCCCTCCCTGTTTTTATATTATTTTTGTTTCCCTTCCCTTCTGTTCATCTGTTTTGTCTCTTAAAGTCCTCATATGAGTGAAGTCATATGATTTTTGTCTTTCTCTGACTAATTTCACTTAGCATACTACCCACCAGTTCCATCCACGTACTTGCAAATGGCAAGATTTCATTCTTTTTGATTGCCGAGTAATACTCCATTGTATATATATATACCTCATCTTCTTTATCCATTCATCCATCAATGGACATTTGGGCTCTTTCCATACGTTGGCTATTGTTGATAGTGCTGCTATAACCATGGGGTGCATGTGTCCCTTTGAAACCGCACACCTGTATCCTCTGGATAAATGCCTACTAGTGCAATTGCTGGATCGTAATATTATGAACAATTATATGCCAATAAAATAGGTGATCTGGAAGAAATGGACAAATTCCTAGAGACATATACACTACCAAAACTGAAACAGGAAGATATAGAAAATTTGAACAGACCCATAACCAGTAAGGAAATCACATTAGTAATCAAAAATCTGCCAAAAAACAAGAGTCCAGGGCCAGATGGCTTTCCAGGGGAATTCCACCAAACATTTAAGGAAGAGTTAACACCTATTCTCTTGAAACTGTTCCAAAACATAGAAATGGAAGGAAAACTTCCAAATTCTTTCTATGAAGCCAGTATTACCTTGATTCCAAAACCAGACAGAGACCACACAAAAAAGGAGAACTATAGACTAATTTCCCTGATGAACATGGATGCAAAAATCCTCAACAAGATACTAGCCAACCGGATCCAACAATACATTAAAAAAATTATTCACCATGACCAAGTGGGACTTATACCTGGGATGCAGGGCTGGTTCAATATCCACAAAACAATTCATGTGATTCATCACGTCAATAAAAGAAAGGACAAGAACCATATGATCCTCTCAATAGATGCAGAGAAAGCATTTGACAAAATACAGCATCCTTTCTTGATAAAAACCCTCAAGAAAGTAGGGATAGAAGGATCATACCTCGAGATCATAAAAGCCATGAACGACCAATGCTAATATCATCCTCAATGGGGAAACACTGAGAGCTTTCCCCCTAAGGTCAGGAACAAGACAGGGATGTCCACTCTCACCACTGTTATTCAACATAGTATTGGAAGTCTTAGCCTCTGCAATAAGACAACACAAAGAAATAAAAGGCATCCAAATTGGCCAGGAGGAGGTCAAACTTTCACTCTTCACAGATGACATGATACTCTATATGGAAAACCCAAAAGATTCCACCAAAAAACTGCTAGAACTGATTCATGAATTCAGCAAAGTCACAGGATATAAAATCAATGCACATAAATTGGTTGCATTCCTATACACCAACAATGAAGTGACAGAGGAGAAATCAAGGAATCAATCCCATTTACAGTTGCACAAAAAAAACACAAAATACCTAGGAATAAATCTAGCCAAAGAGGTGAAAAATCTGTACACTGAAAACTATAGAAAGCTTATGAAACAAATGGAAGAAGACACAAAAAAAAAAAAAATGGAAAAAGATTCCATGTTCCTGGATAGGAAGAACAAATATTGTTAAAATGTCAATACTACCCAAAGCAATCTACATATTCAATGCAATCCTTATCAAAATAACACCAGCATTCTTCACAGAGCTAGAGCAAATAATCCTAAAATTTGTATGGAATCAGAAAAGACCCCGAATAGCTAAAGCAATCTTGAAAAAGAAATCCGAAGCAGGAGACATCATAATCCCAGACTTCAAGCTATACTACAAAGCTGTAATCATGAAGACAGTATGGTACTGGCCCAAGAACAGACACTCAGATCAATGGAACAGAATAGAGAACCCAGAAATGGACCCACAAACGTCTGGCCAACTAATCTTTGACAAAGCAGGAAAGAATATCCAATGGAATAAAGACAGTCTCTTCAGCAAGTGGTGCTGGGAAAACTGGACAGCAACGTGCAGAAAAATAAAGCTGTACCACTTTCTTACACCATACACAAAAATAAACTCAAAATGGATGTAAGACCTCAATGTAAGACAGGAAGCCATCAAAATCCTTGAGGAAAAAGCAGGAAAAAACCTCTTTGATCTTGCCTGTAGCAACTTCTTACTCAACACGTCTCCAGAGGCAAGGGAAACAAAAGCAAAAATGAACTACTGGGACCTCGTCAAAATAAAAAGTTTCTGCACAGCGAAGGAAACAATCAGCAAAACTAAAAGGCAAATGACAGAATGGGAGAAGATATTTGCAAATGCCATATCAGATAAAGGGTTAGTATCCAAAATCTATAAAGAACTTGTAAAACTCAACACCCAAAAAACAAATAATCCAGTAAAGAAATGAGCAAAAGACATGAATACACACTTCTCCAAGGAAAACATCCAGATGGCCAACCGACACATGAAAAAATGCTCAACATCACTCATCATCAGGGAAATACAAATCAAAACCACAATGAGATACCACCTTATACCTGTCAGAATGGCTAACATTAACAACTCAGGCAACAACAGATGTTGGCGAGGATGCAGAGAAAGAGGATCTCTTTTGCATTGTTGGTGGGAATGCAAGCTGGTACAGCCACTCTGGAAAACAGTATGGAGGTTCTACATTTATTTATTTTTGAGAAACAGAGTGAGACAAAGTGTGAGTGGGGGAGGGGCAGAGAGGGAAGGAGACACAGAATCTGAAGCAGGCTCCAGGATGTGAGCAAGTGGTCAGCACAGAGCCTGATGCGGGGCTCGAACTCACAAACTGTGAGATCATGACCTGAGCTGAAGTTGGACGCTCAACCAACTGAGCCACCCAGGTGCCCCATTTTTATTTTTAATCTATTCAGTCATCCATGTTTTTTGACTGTAGAATTTTAGTCCACTTATATTTAAAGTAATTATTGCTAGATATTTACTTATTTCCATTTTGTTAATTTTTTGCTCTTTCTCTCCACTTTTGTGGTTTGTTGACTTTCTTTAGTGGTAGGCTTATATTGCTTTTCCTTTGTCTTTTGTGTATTTACTAAGGTTTTTGTTTTGTGGTTACTGTGAAGCTTACATATAACAACTTATACCTTTAATAGTCGGTTTCAAGTTCATAACAACCTAAATTTGACCACATTCTTACATCCAACATTTTAATTTCCCCCTAAAATCTTATGTTTTTGAAGTTACATCTTAATCCTTTTTGTCTTGTAGAGGCCTTAACTAATTATTTTAGTTACAGTTATTTTTACTAATTTTGTCTTTTAAAATTCATACTAGCTTTGTAAGTGTTAGTCCACTACCTTTACTATATATTTACCTTTCCAATGAGACTTATCCTTTTTGTGTGTTATTTTTACTAATTAGCACCTTTTATCTTCAGCTTATAGAAGTCCTGTAATGTTTCTTGTAAGGCCTGTTTGGTGTTGATGAACTATTTTGGCTTTTGCTTGTTTGGAAAATTCTATATCTCCAAATCTGAATGATAATTTTTCCAGTTAGAGTGTTCTTGATTAGAAGTTTTTTCCTTCCAGCACTTTGAATATATCATGTCACTCCTTTTTGGTCTGCAGAGTTTCTGCTGAACAATCTGATGCTAGTCTTTTGGGAGGTCCTTTGTATGTAGCAAGCTGTTTTTCTCTTGCTGCTTTTTTTTTAATGTTTACTTTGATAGAGAGAGTCAGAGTGTGAGCAGGGGAGGGGCAGAGACAGAGGGAGACACAGAATCTGAAGCAGGCTCCAGGCTCTGAGCTGTCAGCAGAGCCTGATGCGGGGCTTGAACCCATGAACCATGAGATCATGACCTGAGCCGAAGTCAGACACTTAACTGACTGAGCCACCCAGGCACCCCTTTTCTTGCTGCTTTTAAGATTCTTTCCTTGTCTTTAACTTTTGACCTTTTAATTATAATGTGTCTTGGTGTAGATCTCTTTGCTGGTTTCTTTTGCAAGAGTTTGTAATCTCTTTCTCCCTCTGGTGTCTATCTTTAATTCTGCAGGTTCTTTGGTTTTACAACAAGCCAAAGAACTCTCTCTCTCTCTCTCTCTCCTTTTTTTTTCTTTTTCTTTAATATTCCCCAGGCATCCAAAGTATGCCAGATCTTCATCAGTGCTCAGGGTCAGACAAGGTGGGAAACGGTCCCTCTGGCAGTTCCCTGAAAAGCTAGAGTGTTGGACATACATTCCACTTTTCTCCCTGCCCACCCTCCAACCCCTTGCCCCCACAATGGAGAAGCCATGAACTGTGCATTTATTTTTTTTAAATTTTTTAAATATTTATTTTTGAGAGAGAGAAAGAGACGGAGGGGGAGGGGCAGAGAGAGAGGGAGACACAGAATCCAAAGCAGTCTCCAAGCTCCAAGCTGTCAGCACAGAGCCTCACATGGGGCTCGAACTCATGAATGGTGAGATCATGACCTGAGCTGAAGTTGGACGCTTAACCAACTGAGCCACCCAGGCACCCCTGTGCATTTATTTTCTAATCGAGCTGAGCTGTACCGGCCTAGGGAAAGTGTTACATGGGTGAGATGAAATACTTTTACGATCCCATTGCCATGTGGTCATTCTTGGTTTTGAGCATGCCTAGGGTGCTGCCACTTCTTAACTGGTTTCTGGCGATCATGAACTTTTTGGACTGTATATTGTTATGTCAATCCCTCTGTGGGAGAACAAAGTTAGGGGCTTCCTATTTTGTCATCTTGTTGTACAGACAAGATTTTAAATGAAATAATGCTATGACAGAGAAGAGGGGGTAAGATAGCTGGAAGTTCTGAAGACAAGAGAAAAATGTTTTTAATGTAGCAGGTACTAGAACATATTGCATGCTGATGAGAATAAACCAGTTAAGATTGAGAGACTGATGATGCTGTACAATAGAGCAGTGGTTTTCAAACTTTTGTGTGCATTAGGAACACACTGTAAGCTTGTGAAAACATACCTTACTGAGCTCCATTATAGAGTTCTGATTCAGTAGGTCTGTGATAGGGCCCTAGAATTTGCATTTTTAATAGGTTCCCAGGTGATGATTATGCAGCTGGTTTGGTGACCACACTGAGGGCTACTACTCTAGAGAAAGGAGGGGAATGGTATCATTGAGAAGAAGACAGAGCTCAGATGCAGAAAATATGGATTTTTCTCTCCTGACTTTGCTGTCTCAGGTTCATTGAGGGTCAGTGTTGGTCACCCAGTATTGGTCAGTCAACCAACTTAAGTGGTATGTTTCCTTGCATGATTTCAGAAATTTCAGACATTTCCCTCCATTGTTTCTGTATAATTGTATCCGTTCATCTCAGATTTCTTTCCATGTGCATACAGAACATGAGGTCATTTATACATTTCACACCAGCTCAGGTCACCCTGAGACATATGAAATTCCACTTTCTTTGCCCAGAATTCTCACGTCTCTTTCACAACTTTTTGAGATGCCTGTAAAGTCCTAATATTCTCCTCAGGTAGCAATTTGGAGCAGGTGTAGTGATTTCTCTGACAGGGTCAGTGAGACCTGAGAGGAGCACCAGGGACTTGGACCTCATCAGCTTTTCAACAGAGATTCCAGCATTGGCCATGTTGTAATTTTTGTAGCAATTCACACATCAGGGAACCCATGCCCCTGGTAAGCTCAGTGAAGTGCTAAAAGTTTTAGAAACATGGCTACAGTCCAGGGGTTTTGACAGAATCTGAATATTGCCTTCTCAACCCACCATAGGCTGATTATGTTAGACACACACACACACACACACACACACACACACACTAAACACAGTAAACCTGTGATGTGCAAAGAAAAATGTCAAAATTTTCACACTTTAAAACTTATCTCATCAGGGGAAAGGTTTTTTTTAGAAGAAAAATCAGCAACTTTTGGTTAAAAAAATAATCTCTCTCTATGCAAGCTGCATCTGTTCAGGCGTCTGTCTTCTTCTGTCAGATCTGCTTGAGTTGAAATTCCCAATGTGTTAAAGCCCAATTCAAGTTCTTTCAGAGTCTGAGAGTCTGGAATGTACAGAGCACCCAACCACAGTGAATTGAAGTGGAAATGAAAGGAAATCCATTTTGAAGACATTTTTCCCTCCCTCTCCCTCACCGTTTGATGTGAAGAAAGGAGCTCAACTTCCAGGGTGGTGATAATGGAATTTCTTTTCCAGTCAGATTCTTTATCATATAATCCAACTGTGTCTTAATCCTTCCTACTTTCTTTATACCTTCTGATGTAGGCCCCACACAGGGGAAGCCTGCATTGGAAAGAAAAAAGCCAAGCAAAATGTTTCACATCAAAATAAAAACAAACAAAAAGATGTAGGGTATAGGTGAGTGGGGACGTAAAACTATAAATCCTTTTTTATGGTACATTTCATTACTTCAACTGTATTCTAGAAAATCTATCTCAAAAATATTTTTGAAAAGAAGCAGGGCATAAATAATAATAATTTTACAAAGTATGAAATAGAATTATAAAATCTGTTTGACTTTAAATATCTATATTTGAATTATAAAACATATATTTACATTATAAGGTAATCATAGTATTTATATTATTATATTTTATAGCAATCATAAGTCAATTATATACCAATTATAAAGTATATTTAAATATATAAAATAATATTAAGTAAAATAAAAAATACTTAAAATCAACCTCAGAAATAGGCATGTCAAAGTTGAGAACTAAGAAATGTTTATTTAAGACATTTTTTTAATTATTTAAGACATTTTTTTTAACCTCTTCTTTTTTTCCCAGTTTATATTCCTGGGATAGTATGATAGACTATGGAGAAAAATAAATGCTTTTAAAGGATAACTTGGAAGACCAGTTTCAATCCTTTCTGTAACTATTATCATTAGCCAATATTTCTAAGGTTAAAATTACCAGGGAAATGGAGTTGGTCAGTTTAGAGCACACAAACTTGAAACTTCTTTGAAAATTATGAAATTCAATGTAAACTCGGGTATTCATCATTAAACATCTACTACATACAAAACTCTGTGCAAGGCCCTGAGATTTAAAGACATGTGATCTCTGAACCTGCCCTCCCAGGAAGCTTGCAATCTAGTTCACCAGAACATAGGATGCCAACTGAATCCATGTGTGATGAATGATAAAATCAGTCAGTGGAAGGTGAGGTCCCTATTAACTAGAGTAGCCAAAAAGTAGCTTTGAAGGGGAGATGGAATCTGAAGGTATCGAAGTATGGCTTAAATGGGTTGAGAGAAAAAAAATTAAGGATGGCAATTCAGGTAGGTAAGGGGAAAGGCAGAAACTAATTTGGAAGATGGTAGAAGTTAGAAAGGGATCTGTTGGCTAAAATCAAAACTAATTTTTCTATAGACCAGAATCCCACCTTAATTAGAACTATAAGGAAATGGCTGTGCTCTCTTCTAGGATTTTTATGGTTCCAGTTCTCATATTTAGGTTCTCATATTAATCCATTTTGAGTTTATTTTTGTGTATGATGTAGGAAAGTTGTCCAGTTTCATTTTTTTGCATGTAGCTGTCCTGTTTCCCAGCACCATTGGTTGAAGACCCAAAGAATACGAGAACACTAATTTGAAAGGATACATGTATCTCTGTTTATTGCAGCATTATTTATAATAGCCAAAACCCCAAGTGTCCATGGATAGATGAATGGATAAAGAAGGTATTGTGTGAGGAGCACCTGGGTGGCTCAGTTGGTTGAGCATCTGACTCTTGGTTTTGGCCCAGGTCAGGATCTCATGGTTTGTGAGATAGAGCCCCACATTGGGCAGAGCCTGCTTGGGATTCTCTCTCTTTCCTTCTCTTTCTGCCTCTCTCCAGTTTGTGCTCTCTTTCTCTCTCTCTCTCTCTCTCTCTCTCTCTCTCTCTCTCTCAAAATCAATAAACATTAAAAAAAAAGAAGATATTGTATGTAAATGTGTATAATGTATATATACTATATTGTATGGAATATATGGAATATTAGTCATGAAAAAAATGAAATCTTGCCATTTATAACATGGAAGGATCCAGAAGTATAATGCTAGGTAAAATAAGTCAGAGAAAGACAAATACCATATAATTTCACTAATATGTGGGATTTAAGAAACCAATCAAATGAACAAAGGGGAAGAAAGAAACAAACCAAGAAACAGACTCTTAACTATAGAGAACAATCTGGTGGTTGCCAGAGGGGAGGGGTGGGGGGAATGGGTGAAATAGTGAAGGGGTCTAAAGAGTATACTTACTGTGATAAGCACTGAGTAATGTATAGAATTGCTGAATCACTATATTGTACACCTGAAACTAATATAACACTGCGTGTTAACTGCACTGAAATTAAGAAAAAAATGAACTATAAGGAAACGGCGGTGCAAAAGGCCAAGTGACCTGTACAACAGCTAATTTGTGCTCAGAACTGAAGTAGCCCATCTTCTGTTATCAACTTTATATTTGAAGTTTTTCCCTACTTTTCCATTCTAGTTTCTACTTGTATAATGGCATTTTAGAATGCTTTGCAATGGGAGTGGCAGATGGATTTAATCTCAGGTATTCATTATATTCGATTGGTAGTAGCAAGTGGCTGTTTAGATCACTTGTTAAGAAGGATTCCGAGGCAGCATTTGAAGTTCACAAACCCAGGCCAGCATGAGATCTGTGCTTGATTATCAATGTCTGTTGTAGACAAGGAAAGGGGAAGCTGCGGCACGTGCAGGCTACGCTGCATTTTCTGTCTTGGCGGTGGAATCCTGGGTAAGACATTGATGGCACAGGGAGAATTGTGACTGATGAAGGTAGTTGTGAGATACAAGAGAAAATAGTTCAGTACTTTACTGCCAGAATAGAGAAAACATTGGGGAGCAGGTTCTGGACATATAACCACTTTCTATTTTCTTACCCAAGTCCTGAGGGAAAAGAGGAGATGGTATTACTGATAACATATTTACACATCACTTGGGAGTTTACAAGGCATATTTATATTCAATATTTCATTTGATCCTCACAAAGGGCCAGTTATCAATACCAGTATTCCCATGTTACAAATAAAGACATTGAGATTTAGAGAAGGAAAATTGGGCAGCACAGCTAGCTATAAAGAGGTGAAGAAGTTGAATGGCTTTTTGAGGCACCGACCTGCTTATTCATGTTCATTTCCTGTTTATTCATCACAGTGTAGGTAGCACATGCTCTGGAGCTTGATTGCTCATCTTCAGATCCTGCTCCCCTGCTAACAGACCTGTGGTCTTCGGCAAATTATGTAATCCTTCCGTGCCATTGTTTCCTTATCTGTAAAGTGGGGATGATAATAGTGCTGACCACAGGAAGGTGTGAGGGTCCCATTGGTCAGTGGCCTGCCATACAGTGAATGTAAGAAACGAGTTAGTCCTTATTGTTACCTTGTTTATGTTTTGTGTTTGTTGTGATCTATTTTGCTATGCTTTAGATACTTTTCCTGCATTTAAACAAATTTTCTGATTATCAAGATAATACATATGTCCTGGAAAAAACTGGCAAGATATAGAAAAGTTCAGAAAAGAGATTTTAAAATACCCTTCATTTTATAACATACACATTTTTACCTAAATAGGTGAACCCACATTTGAGTGGGTTGTAGACTCAGAATCTGTCATGGTAATGAGGGAAAATGTTTTCAAACAGAGTATATGAGTCATGACCCCAGAGGGTGAGGCTGGAAATGCCAGAACTCAGTTGATTCCTGTGAAATTGCCTTTTCTTAGATCTAAAAGTCAAGAGAATTGCCATAATTTTATGCATCTAAGACTACTTTTTGATGGAGACCCAGTAACACTTCTTTATGTGGTACAACTAATTTAAAAGTTAAGCTGATGATTGAGTTCAGCCAGAAAGTTTTTCCCCCCTCCTTTATCTCCAGAGTATTTTGCAGATGATTCTGGAGGATTTCTCTGATGCTAACTTGATCATTTCACCCCATGTATGTACTCAAGTTGGCTGAACCTAGAGTTTAATTTACTCCTCACGTAAAAAATGAAGCATGTTAAAATTATTGAGCATTCATATGAAAAGCCTGGCCTGTTACCTTTTTAACAAGTTCACGTGTGTTTTGCAGGCCAGTGTTTTATGTGAGGAAACAGCTACTTATTCTGGTTATCATATATCATAGAGTCTAAGACATCGATTATAAGATTCACCACTTTTTTATAGGCCATTAGAAAAATGCTGCCAAATAATTTTAAGAGACCATCAGTTTTAAGATGTGTCCCAATTTTGGAGATGTTAAAATATAAAAAATGAGCATCTTAGAACTAATGAAATGTGTAATGTATTTTATACCTTCTGAAGAAATTCTTTGGGTACATTTGATCATTTGAAGCCTGTATAGATTTTTTCTCAGCTTTACACCCTGTGGACAGCCTTCAGTTATGAGTTATCTTATTTAAAATGGGACCCTGGTCTTTATCATTATCAATTCACAAGTTAGAGTCACCAGGAGTGATCTCCTGGCACAAGAGCTAAACACATCCAACAGCTAAGAATAGAATTAAGTTCTTCACTCCCTTTTGTGTTCTCAGTCATTGGGTGTCACATGGAGATAAACAAGATGCATGACCCCCTTCCCCCACCCTGACACACACGTGAAATGGGCAGAAAATAAGCCTTCTTGGATGTATCTGGAGGGATAATCTATTGGGAGTAATTTCTCTCTTTCCTGTGCTGCTAGGGAAAAGAAGTGAACTGAACTCTTCCTCCCTCCATCACATGGCTGTGACAGTTAATTTTATGAGTGTACCTGTCTAGGGCTAAGGGATGCCCAGGTAGCAGGGAAACATGATTTCTGGGTGTGTTTGTGAGGGTGTTTCCAGAAGAGCCAATCCTTTATAATAAATCTCTTTCTGTAGATCTCTCTAAACCCTATTGATTCTGTTTCTCAGGAGAACCTTGACCAAAACATCACTCAAGAGTAGAGAAGAGTAGAGAAGAGTTTGCACTGGAGTATAGCATCTTTTGGTGTCGGGAAACAAGATGAAGAAAACCTCCACCTGGGCCTCTGTTGGGAAAATTAGGCTCACCCTAGAATTAGGTGGATGTTTCTGGGAGTAGGAGGGCTGCGCATTGAGAGGTTGTGGTATGATGCAAAAAATATGTGCAACTGTTGACATCTGGGTCCACACTCTTTGCAATATGACTCTACATCTAGTTACCACCTCTTGAATCTGGCCTGGTTCTGTGACTTACTTTGACTAATAGAATGGGAAGGAAGAGACAGTGAGCTCATACTGAGCCTAAATCTCAGGAGGCCTTACACACTGCTGCTTGTTCTGTTGGTGTCCCTATCATGGTCAGGTGATAAACATGGCTTAGCCTGTTGAAGGATGAGAAAACACATTCTATGTGGAGGAGACATGAGTCATTCCAGTGGTCCCAGCTGAGACCCCAGGGATGAGATAGGGTACATCCAGGATTAGCATGAGTCCTTCTTGGCCTGCAGCTGATATCAGACACATCAGGGAATATAGCAAAACCAGAAGATCCCCCCAGCTGAACTCAGTCCAGCTTGCCAACTCGTAGATTCCTACACTAATAATTGGCTATTGTTTTAAGATACTTGAATTTTCTTTATGATTCATTATGTTACAGTAGCAGGATTGAAAAGAGGGGGAACCAGATGAAGATAGGGAGTGTCCCTCCATTTGGGAGTATTGGCAAAACCATAGGAGTTATTACTGGGGATAGTTGAAGTAGGCTTGTGACCTCCTAGCACCTACTGCCTGTTGGGTTCTGATGGGCAGCAGAGAGCATGGATGGAGGCTCTTCCCCAAAAACCCATTCTTAGGAGAAGCAAAGAGGGACCCTTTTGGATGATTGGATGAGCAAGATGATTAAAGCAAATACCAGGCACCTGCAGTCTTCTTCACAAATCTACTCTTGGGCTACTGGAGATGTTTGTCCAGACATACTGAGAGGCAAAAATGCCTGGGAGATTGTGTCCCCTGGGGGTTACCAGTATCAATGACTGGTGGGTATGAAAGCCCAGCTCCCTTGTTTGCAAGAGGAATAAACTCTGAGGGGTCATTTACACTGGGAGCTCCCCCACAGATCAGGGTGAGGTTGAGACCTCACCTGAAATCACTCCCTTGCATAGTCTTGTCCTCTTCCCTGCCCTGTTCTTCCATCTCTTACCAGTTTCTCCCAGGCCACATCCAACTTGCCTTTGTCTCAGGATCTGCTTCCAGAGAACTCAACTTAAAATAGGTGATTTGGGGAGAACAAGAGAAACTGGTGTATAATTTACTCTAACCATGCATGTGGCCCCATATCCTGGGGATCCAACTTTTCCATTAAGCCATTAATAATAGAATTGTACTTATTATCCAAAGCATTTACTACCTGGGAACAAAAGTAGGTGGGTAAAGCCACTTTTGGTGCAGTTGGAAAATAGTTTCTGCTCACTTTCTAAGCTCATTTAATATTATTTAAAACATAGCATATGTCTTTCACTTTTTTTTTTCAATTCTTAATTCACACTATTTTAAGATGTTCCTTGCTTTAGACTTTATTTAATTTTTATGTCAAGAACTGTGGGAAGTTCTGTAGGAAGATACCAAATGTATGATGGAAAGATTGCAAATATTAATGATAATATTAAAACTAAAAACATTATTCAACTCCTACAGCCTTAGGTCACAATATTCAGAGCTGTAACAATGAACATGAAAATTAGACTTAAAAGGAGGAAATTACATTATTTCAGGAGCAGAGAGGATCTGCCACCTAGGAAGACGAGACTGAGGCCGACTTCTGCTAGAACGGTCCCAATTAACTATCCCCATTTAAATACACCCAGCGAACTCTTAAGAACATTACACTATAAATAAGATGTTTAAATTAGAGCTCATGAAAAGTGAGAAGATAATGGATTCGAGAAACAGATTTAATCACAGCCTCTGTTCCTTCTCCACATTTCCCTTAGTATTTCTCATGTCAAGATATGAGAAGGGAAAAGCAGAGTTGAGGTCAAGATTTTATTTCAGATTTAAAAAAATTAGCTCCTGATGTTAATTTAAACCAAAACAAGGCTCGGTATTTACATGGTGCCACTGTTGAAAACTGCCATTATCTTATACTATTGTTCTTATGCTAGACACAATGCTTGGTTTATAGCCTTATTTGGTGCTGGCTTGCTTTTGAGCTGATATAAATTTCATATCTCTATGCTGCCCTCCCTACTGAATGGATGAAGGTAAATTTTATTTTATCCTTGGAAACTTAAGGAATTAATTAAGCAAATATTTCCAGTCTTATTCTTTGAGGTGATAGGTAAGGAATTCAGGTGAATGTGCCTCTCCAATGAGTGAAGTCAGCCAGATCAAGCGTAAGCATCATTGCGCATCTGTTACAGTATAAATATATTCCTCAGTTCTTGCCTTATAGTCTGGATTATGTGAAACTCTGAAGGAATACAGAAGTGTTTTAAACCTCATCCCTCTCCTAAGTGAGCTTACAATTTAGTGGATAACAATGAAAAGACACCACATCCGTGGATTCTAGGATTATGTGAATAACATAATCCATAAAGGATAGAATAACAAAAACCGTAATAACAAAAACCATAAAGGGATAGAATACTGAGGTTGCATCTTCTGTGCATGCTGTGATTGGTAGTAGTGGCCTGGAGTATTGTGTTAAGTAGGATTCGGAGGTGGCATCTGGTATCTCAGCTTGAGTTACCTTACAGACTTGCAATGTGTGCTGTGGACAGGAAGATACAGTGGCTGGTGTTCAAACCCGGAAATGGCACTTCATCTGGGCCTTGAAGGATGTGTTGGCTTTATCTGGGGAAAGATGAGCGTTCCAAGTGAAGACAGTGGTAAGAATGAAAAATGAACTTACCTGGGTGTGGTTCAGTAAAGGGACCAATTTGAGCAGAGAGTGAGTGAGTGAATGAGTGAGTGAGAGGGCTGGTTTTAAAGAGAAATTAGGTTTTAAAGAGAGATGGGGGAGGGTCTTGAAAACTAGAAATATGAGTTTAGATTTGTTATGGTGGGAGCTAAAGAGTCCTTGAAAACTTTACAATGGGAAGAGATGCAACCAAAGTGTGGCTTAGGGAAGGTGTATCTGGTGATAGTATGAAGAAGACAGAAATGGAATGGATTTGGAGGCAGAAAGGACCAGCTTGGAAAAATAACCAACTAAAGGAGGCAAAAGATGGGTCTGAGAGATTTTGAGGGAGATGTGAAAATATCTGGTGTCTATAGAGAATAGAGGAACTGACTCTTAATAGATATCAAAGTAGCATAGAAGAAACTATATCTAGTGAGAAAGTCAGGTATAAAAACACTCCTCCAGATCATAGATATTTTTTTCCTTTTGGTAATACTCCCTATTCAAGACTCCTTATTCAGAGAGAAAAAAGAAACTGATAAATCGGCCTTTGGATGTGTGATTGTACAGCGGCTCTCAGAGCGTGTTCCCTGGACCAGCAGTACCAGTATCACCTGGCAGTTTGTAAGAAATGCATATTCTCTGGCCCCTCCCCAAACCTGTGCATCACAGACTCTGGGGGTGGAGCCTAGCAATCTGTTTTAACAACCTCTGCCAGGTGATTCTGATGCATGCTAAAGTTTGGGAATCATTGCAGTAGCAAAGTGCTTCTAAAACTCTAGTGTGCATCAGAACTTCTGCCTCAGATCACCTGGAGGGCTTGTTAAGGGCAGACTCATGGGTCCCATTGCACAGGTGTTCTGATTAGGTTGGTCTGGTGTGTGCTCTTATTGTTGTGTGTTCTATGGATTGTGACAAATGTATAATGACAGGTATCCACCATTGTGTTATACAGAATAGCTTTGTTGCCCTAAAAATCATCTGTGATCTGCCTACCGAGTGATTAATTATATGCTGAAACAAAAACTCTGGAGAAATAATCGGTTTGCAGGTAAGCTCTAGAAGATGGAGTTAGGAGAAGCTATCCCTCAGGAATGGACACTTAAGTTGATATGAAGGGTAAATAGGAGTTTTTTAAGTGAGGAGATTATGTGATCACATTTGGAGTTTTGATTGTGAATAGAGGACAGATGGGGAAGAGCAGAGAAGCAGAGGTAATGTGGCATCGCATCTAGGTATCAGATGACTCTGTTGGTCTGTAGTGGTAGCATTGACCATAAAAAGAAGAGAGAGGAGCATTCAAGATTTATAAAAGAGATAAAATCTGCAGAGCTTGGTGATAAATTAGCTATTGAGATGAGAGGTAGGTAGGCGTTCAGAATAATTCCTAGGTTTCTGGCTTGACAGGAAGAATGGCAACAACTTTCCCTAAGAGAGAAAACTCTGAGGGAAGACTAGCTTTAAGTGGTAGGCCTGGGGGGAGGGGGTAGCAGGGATCATGGATTTAGTATGGGTCATGTTGACTTTGAGGAGTCTCTGAGTGAGATAATTGAACTACACCTTGGAGATCTTCAAGAGAGATTACATTTTGTGACACATCTATGTATAAATGTTATTTGAAACCAGGGGCATGGATGAAAATGCTTAGGGAGATAATAGCAAGGACTATGTTTTCAAAAATGCCAATGGTTAATGCTGTCCTAGTGGCAAGGATCCTGTGAATGAGATAGAAATGGAGAGATAAGAGAGTAAGGAGGAACCCCAGGAAAGCCTGATATCATGCAATTCAAAGCCATCAAGGTGTCAAAAAGAAGGGAGTGTTTGAATCCAGTGCTGATGGAAAATTAATAAGATGGGCCCTGAAATACGTTTAGAGGCTATAGAGATATGGAGGTTGATGAAGTGATGGCAAGAGAAGACAGATTGAATTGAACTGAGGAGTAGGATGAGCAAATATAAATGAATAGAGAACATTCTTTTGAAAAGCTTTAATGTACCAGAGTTTGGGGTACCACATAAATTAATAGCAAATCATTCTGACCACCAGCCTAATGAGGGGTCTCAATTAAGTGTTATGAATGGCTTAACGTATAAGGTGGTATCTTTGTGCTCAAAGAAAATGTGATTTAGTTTTGAACATAAGACATATGCCCTTTATGAAAATATAGAAAGAATTTATGAAGAAATGGAAGAAAATATTTGCCGAGTCTTTACATTTCAGGCATATTTTATTTTTATTTTTTTAAAAATTTACTGTTTATTTGAGAGAGAGAGAGAGAGAACAAGCTGGGGAGGGGCGGGGGGCCGGAGTGGGGGGGGACACAGAATCAGAAGCAGACTCCAGGCTCTGATTTATCAGAGCCCCCAGTGCAGGGTTCAAACCCAAGAACCATGTGATCATGACCTGAGCCAAAGTCAGACGCTCAACCCATTGAGCCACCCAGGTGCCCAGACATATTTTATTTAATACAAATAACCCGGCGGGTTAGGTAATCAGCATACTTGTGTTATAAAAGGGATACATATTTGATGTGAATAATTTTAAAAATTTAAGGTAAGGAAATGAAGAAAAAAACTACCTCCTATACAGATATAAAATATATTTTGATATATTTCCTTTTGGTAATGTTCTTACAGAATTTTAGTAGTTTTCACAGTGCCACTCAACTGTCAATTGAGAAATCAGAATTTGAACGATATTCTGTTTGATTTTAAAATTCCTATTTTGTCCTCCAACGATACTGCCTGATAGAGACATTCATAAATGTAAGAATGCCTGCTCTACAAATTGTATAAATTAGACATTCCTAAGAGAGAGGAGAATTTTGGATGTGAAGTGTCAAATACATTTCAAAAGCAACTAGAGTTTGATCTGGGTCTTGAAAGACAAATAGGATTTAGATTGGGGTCAGCAAACTATAGCTCTCAGGCCAAATCCAGCCACCACCTATTTCTGTACAGTCCATAAGCTCCTAACGGTTTTCACATTCTTAAATGTAAATGTAAATAAAACTGTTCACCCTTCAGCAAGGATAGTAGTGCTTCTTGGTTCAGAAAGCCTAAAATATTTACAATCTGGCTTTGTACAGAAAAAGCTTGCTGATCTCTGATTTAGAGAAATCTATGAGGAGTGGGGCCTCAGATAAGGACAATAACATTAGCCTAAGTCTAAGGGAAGAAAAGACAAGGAACATTCTAGGAAAAGGGACTGAACTAACTGGGAAGCCATGCAAGGGCCTGTGTACTCTGGTCAGGTTCTAGAATGACGTCATTACCAGGCAAAGAATTTGGGACAATACTTTGCTACATAAACGTTTGCGTAATTATCTCCTTAGCTAGATTTTGAGGTTCTCATGGGCAACGATCATATTTTTTATCTGTGAACCCTCAAATGGTGTCACACACATGGCTGATCACAGACTACCAGTGTAATCGATGCTAGCTGATAAATAGCCTCATGCATATAGGCAGCTAGTTAGGACCAAGCTTTTAATCATTACCAGAGTAGAGTCTTCTCTTTCCATGAGAGGGTCTATTGTTCATCAATAAGCATACACTGGCAGTCATGGCCTTCCCTCAAACACAGCACTCTGAGGGACAACAAAATGCATCCTTGAATTGTAGCAAATGGCAGGAGGATGGGGGAAAGGCAGAATTCCCCAGCAAATTCTTGCCTGATGGGCACTTAATTGTAATATTGACAAGATAAAGGGTCAGACAATTTGCATGTGCATGTGTGATCCTCTAGCTGGATTATGCTATTTTAAACAAGATGGCCAAGCCCACATTGGAAATAAGCATCTTTAGGTGCAATAAATTCTGTTTGGAGCCCAAAGTTGAGCCCGGAGACCCAGAGCGGCACAATCAAGGCCGTGACTGATGAGATGTCAGCAGCTCTGAGAATAGCGTGTGATGCATCTAGTCACCGAGGGCCTGAGTGTTTGTCATAATGTCACAGCACCTGATGCAGACCGATACCTGGCATGCAGGAGTGTGTTGGAGTGAGGGAGGCGTCTGGCGGGAGCCATCCCCGTCCCCTGCATCCTGTAAGTGCTGGGAGGAAGGCAGCGGGCATCTGCCATTGGGAAAGACAAAATGGAGCCACGCGGGGGAAAGCAGCGTGAGTTGGAGGGAAGTGGCACATTCCCGATGCAAGGAGAAGAAGAACAGGTGCACCGAGGAAGGTTGTCACTGCTCCTGGGCTCTGGCGTCCTGCCTGGCTGCACGCACGCTGCCCTCTTGGCAGCCGCACAACCACCACGGTGAAGCATTCTGTCCCCTCGCAGCTCTACTCTCGGAAGGACTAGAAGGCCTCCAGGAGGCCAGATAAACCCGCACACAGCATTGTTTTGCAGGAGAGGGGAATGCATTTTTCCTCCACACAGAATGGTTTTTACGAGCCTTGCCCTAACCTCCAGTCCTGCAGTTAAGGATTGACTTGCCAGCTAATTCCAGATTGCTCTTCCTCTTGGCATTCGCAAGGCATGGATCGTTCTATGTTCTCTCTCCTCTGCCAAATTTGCCTCCTCTGAGGCTCTCTGGGAGGGTATTTGTAACTCACAGCTCAGTGCGAGGAGGGGAAAAAAAGGCAGACAATTCTCCAAAGCAATCATGTTTTTAAAAATACTATGTAAAGCAAGGTAGTATGTCTCTAATTCATTGAGTGTGCTGGAGGGTTAGTCACCCTGGAGGACAATTGTCAGAGGCATTTCCCTTAGGAAGGCTGTGGTGGTTGGCGTTTACTTCTTCCCCTGCTCCTGTGCCCAGCACTCTTCCTGCTTCCCAAGAAGAGGCTTAACAGAATCACTGAGGGAGAGCTCCCACTGACCATAGTACCTTCTGGCATGTACTTTCTTGTAATGGCATGACCCTTTCAACTCCTCCCAGCTTCATGAGAAATCCCCAGATGTAGTTCAAACCAGTACCAGAGCAGCCAGGAAGGAAATTGAAGCCACCAAAACAAAGCGCTATGGTAAGTGTGTCACAGTCCTTTCTCAGGTCCAGGGCTCCAGAAACTGAACACAGAGGAAGTCAAGACAGATTGTTTCCATCCTCACTGCTTTTTGAAATTTGCAAGTGTGCAAAGACTTTTGGCTCATTTGAGAGAGAAGTGGGGGTAGTAGGTCTTCAAAGGCATCTGTTTCTTGCCTGGACCCTCCCACATGCCAGAGGGGGATCAGCCGGGGAACCTGCAAGGGGCGATGAGTGTCTGTGGAGGCCTGTGCCTCAGGAAACCAGGCTGGCAGCCAAGCCTGCCAAGGATGGACATTCATCCTCCAAACTGGTTTGTTTTCCTTTCAGAACTCTTATTTTATTAAGATGTGATTTACATACAATACACAGATATTTAAGTATTTGGATCAAGGAATTTTGACAAGTATGTATACCCATGGTATCCACTGGCCATCAGGATTCAGAACAAGGTGCAGTTACACTCATGGCTTCAACAAATTCCTTCATGCCCTTTTGCTTCAATCCCCGCTCTCCCTTCATAGGCAACCATTGATCTACTTTCCCACTGTTAGATTAGTTTTTAGAGTATACCATGAATGAAACGATACAGTGTATAGTCTTTATGTATGTATGTATGTATGTATGTATGTATGTATGTATTGGTCTGGCTTTATTTGCTCAGAACAATGTTTTTCCATATTCCTCCATGTAGTAGTATATTATCAGGAGTATCAGTAGAACGTTCCTTTGTTGTGCAGCCTCCCATTGTAAGACTATACCACGATTTGTTTATACATCCATCTGTTGATAGGCATTTGGGTTGTATCCAATTTGTGGCTGTTATGAATAAAGCTGCAATGACTATTATTATACATTTCATTGGCGAGTTATATGTCATTATTTCTCTTGGGTAAATACCTAGAAGAGAAATTTCTGAGTTGTAGGATAGATAAATGAATTTAACATTACTAGGAACTACGAAACAATTTTGCAAAGGAGTGGTACCATTTTTCACTCTCTGTAGAGGCACTTGAGAATTCCAGTTTCTCCACATCCTTTCCAGTTCTTGGTATTACTACTCGATTGCTTCAGCTGTTGTAGCAGGTGAGAAGTAGTATCTCACTGTGGCTAGCTTTTTCAAAGCAGTTATTTTCCTGGGGATCTAGTGCTGAATTCTAAAGAAGCCTTAGCTGGGTGGTGAGAGGCAGGGATGGAAATAGGAGGCAGGTTTCTATTTAGAGTCAGTCTGCATATTTCCATTTCTAAAAGAAAACCTCAAAGCAGCAATTTGAGTTCAAAATTCCTCCCCAGAAGTCTAGTTTCCTTACCAGCTGTTTGTAAATATTTACCTTCACATTTTTAATGACGACAATGTAGACAGCACAAATACCAGGCACTTTAAATTATAAATATTCATCACAGAGGTTGCCAGTTTTTATGTAGGACACAGAGAACTCTGCCTGTCTCCATGCATGGGTCTATGGAAAATGTTTCTGGACACCTAAGTGGTTAAGAACAAATGCCCTGGAGAATAAACTTTTATGGTTTGAGTTCTTTCTCTCCTAGGGGTGTTACTGGAGGCAAGTTATTTTGCCTCTCTAATGGACCATAATATTCTCCTTAGGGGGCACCTGGGTGGCTTAGCTGGTTGAGTGTTTGACTTTTGATTTTGGCTCAGGTGATGATCTCACGGTTTGTGAGACTAATTCCCATGTCGGGCTCCATGCTGATGGTTCTGAGCCTGCTTGGGATTCTCTTTCTCTCCCTCTCTCTCTGCCCCTCCCTCCCTTAAAATAAATAAGTCAAAACTTTTAAAATATATCTTCCTTCATATAGTGCTGTAATAATAAATCTACCTCCTGGAGTTGTTATTGAGTATTAAGTGACGCAGTGCATCTAAAACATGAAGCCCACTTTCTGGCCCATGGGAATACATAATAAATTCAAAACATTCCAGAAAACACATTTCCAGAAGAGATTTACCCTCTCTCATGCTCCTTTCTGCATCCAACACAACTGCACGGCTGGTTTAGTATCTTTAGGGCCACTCAAAATTAATGTGCTGGGTCTAAGGGTCAATAGGCAGCTGGTACATGACATAATTTCAGGCTTCTAAAGAAACTCTCTCTGAAGGAATGTATCTCTGCAGGACAGGGCCTGGGGGGATTTGTGAAGCCCTTGACATTTCACGCAAAAGAGTGTGAAGCTCTGAAATTGTAATGAAAAGTGCATAAAAGTAATTTTTTCCCCCTGGGATCCATAGCTTACAACAAAATCTCAAAGGGGTCTGGGATTCCAGAACCCTTTGGAACTCTGTAAAAGAAGAAATGGCTATAGCAGGGTATGGAATAGGCTTTGGGAAGAGAGAAGCTCAGGACTGAATTTCACCTCTGCCACTTACCAACTAATTGACCCTAAACAAGTTACGCAATTACTCTAAATTTTAGTTTCCACACATTTAAAATGGAAATAACGATATCTTGTACCTTACAGGGTTACTGAGATGAATAAAAGAATGATGTGATTGGCACCCAGGAATTGGCACCCAGTAAGTGCCAAATAACTGTTAGTTCCCTTCCCCATTACTGATGTAGCTTCTTAATCCTAGAAGTCCTCCCTGGTGCCCTTTTTCTTCTATTCAGTGCTAAGTAGGCTTGGTCTCATTAAATTGCAAATGACTTTGGGAATGTTTGTATATCAAGCCTAAATCTCCTTAGCCATTCTCACCTTAGTATGAATGCATCACACTGTTTCTTTAAAACAGAATTCAAGGGGCACCTGGGCGGCTCAGTTGGTTAAACGTCTGACTTCAGCTCAGGTCACGATCTCGCGGTCCGTGAGTTCGAGCTCCGCGTCGGGCTCTGGGCTGACGGCTCAGAGCCTGGAGCCTGCTTCCAATTCTGTGTCTCCCTCTCTCTCTGCCCCTCCCCAGTTCATGCTCTGTCTCTCTCTGTCTCAAAAATAAATAAACGTTAAAAAAAAAAAATTAAAACAATTCTTCTATCAGGTACCAACAGACCACAGAGGAGAAAAATAGATGAAGGTGAATTTACTACACATTTTCCTTTAACTAGTATTAAATTAATGGATAAAGTCCAGGACCCTTCTTTTGCATTTCTGTGTCTTCCTGCATCTCTAAAATCTCTACCTGCAACTATAGCAGCTCAAAGAATTTTTATCTTTAGATATCAGAATTTCCTCATCTTTTAATGTAGGGATGAGCAAATTGTGATCCAAGGGCCAAATCCAGCCTGTGGCCAAGTTTTGTAAATAAAGTTTTATTGGAACACAGACACATCCATTTGCTTATAGATTGGCTATATCTGCTTTTGCATCACAATGCAGAGTTGAATAGTTGACAGAGACTAAATGGCTTGCAAAGCCTAATATTTTTACTGTGTGGCCCTTTACAGAAGATCTTTGACTCCTGGTTTAAATCCATAGTCTCTCCCTGACACTTTGGGGATATGGGAAAAAGCAAAAGGATTCAAATGGCTTGAAAGGCAAGACAGAGGTTGTGATCTGGGTCCAAAGTCAATTTTCTCATCATGATTGACCAGCTGGGTGCCCTTCTGCTTATTTAGGACTTTAAGATCTTACCAAAATCATTACCCTTTATAAAATTAAGAAGAGAAATTAGTTGGATCAAAAAGAACTCCAAAAAACAGTGGATTTCTAAGAATTTATTTCTTCTCATCTTTTTAAAAATTTATGTTTTATATAAATCTCCTAAAAGAGTTCAAGAACTATAAATCAGAGACTGAACATAAGAAAAAGATAAACATGCCAGCATAAATGATGTGGAAGGAACAACATGGAATTTAAAGAGTGAAAAATCTTAAGGAATTAAATATATAGTAATTTGAGCTGAACATCTATCTATTATATGATTGTGATAGAGTGATAATTAAATCAACTGCAAAAAGAAAAAAGGTTTTTTTTTAAATAGAAATAAAGTATTAAAATAAAGAAAGAAAGTATTGATAAATGAGCTTAAACTTTAGCAAACATTAAATCAAAGTAATATCTAGGTCTCTGATTCAAAAGGATATATTTTTCTTCTCCAACATTTTGATTCAAATCCTTTGGAGGCTCTGTTTTCAGAACTGTCCAGAGAAAGTAACCAACATATTATTACTGAATGTGGAAAGAGAAGGGACTTAAGAAAAATAAGCACAGTGAGGGGGGAAAGAGGCAGAAGTGAACTGTGCACAAGTAAGTTCAAACACAGCACAGCTGGCCTAAGGTGTGGGGGCAATAGAGAGATGACAGGACTCAGAAGAGCCTCCTTCTAAAGCCACATATAGGATGATACTTACTAAAAGGATGGATGGATGTCAGGAAAGTCCAGGTTTCAAAAGTGACTTTTTCTAAAGACTTTCTCTGTAAGCTCTGAAATTCTTTCTAGGCAGTGGCTGAGAAGTCTCTATTTCTTTATTTATTTCCTTACCCCTGGGTAGATGGATGGAAGATGGAGTTTGAAGTTTCTTCTCCCCATGAGACAGGGGGTAAAAGCAGATGCAGAGTTAATTTTGCTAAGGTGAAGCCAGGTTTGCTTCCTGATTTAGATTCTAGGAGCAGAACTAACTGCACATAGAAAGAAAGGAGCCTGCTCAATTTGAAAACGCAAAGACCCTTGGGATCGATCAGGTTTACTTTTGTCTTAGGTTCCCTTGGGTTTGGAACTAGATGTGGGGATTCTTATACAAGTGATTTACTGAGAGGGGAGGCTCTCAAGAGATGTGGGAAGTGGGAGTGAAGGCAGCAAGTTAAGGCAGGAGAAGGGATCAAATAAGGATAGGAGTCTAGCTTTAAGTGTTATCTCCTGGAGAACTCTAGAGCATGAATTGCACCACAGAGTAATTCCCACCTTGAGGCGAGAGAGCTGATTTTACTTGCCTCCTAATATCATTGGTTGAAATCATTGCCAGCAGGCCATTTCCAGGGGATGGGGCAATAACTGACCTACCTATTTACCTCGCTTTCTACCTACCTACAGGTGAAGGGACTTAAGTTGTCCAGGGTCAATTAAAGTAGAGAATTGCCCTAAGCCATTAGCAGCCAATACTCATAGCAGCTGAGAAATGGGTAAAACAGGAGGTTTGGGTGGGGCACCAGTAACACTTACCATATATACCAAGGTTCAGCCACCTAGAAGGATTGAGTAAGCCATTCAGTGTTGGGTACAGTGTCGCCCAGTATTGTGGTTGGTAGGGTTGGAATGAGGTTGGGAAGCAGTTGACTCCTGACATGGGGTGAGTGAAGGCAAATCCTCTTCCATCTAACCCAGGCATCTCCATTTCCCACCTATGTACTTAGAATACATACATGACATTTATTTAGAACTCACCTTTCTTTTTCAAACAACCTAATTGAATATACATTGAAAAAGCAGTATTAACTAACATTACTACTTAGGTGTATGTCCTAGGAATACTTTGTCTCTATAGATGTATGTTCTCTTTTAATAAAACACAGAAGACTGTGTGTCTTCATGTGATTCCTTTAGTTGCAAGAACGGTTAACCCTCTTCATATTTTCTTCGACTCCCTTTTAAAAAAGGTCTTTGTTTGATTTTATACATGACTATAAAGTAGTATGATGGAAAATTCTATTCAGAATTAAAATTGATTGCAGCCACATTCATATATTTCACTGATACTAAGATGTATGCTTTTCCACAGTCTAGTATTGTCCAAATCATGATGTGTCTTGCTTTTTACAATCTCTGTGGGTCAGGGAAAATTTGGCCATCCCCTCACTTACATTATGTATTATGTTGGTACTTTGTTCTGTTTGTCTTCAATAACTTGACCTTGAAATATTTTGAATGCAGAAATGCATAATAGAGTTTTGGGATATAAATTCAATATTAATGAGACAAATATTTAATGTGAGTGGAATGGATGCAATTCTATGTTTTCTTGCAGAGGGAAACCAACTGCTTTAATAAAAAAAGGAAGATACTCCCAAGTAAGGTAGTGAAGTTTTGTTTCTGAGGGACCCGTAAAAGCATTACCTATCTCATGCCAACCAATACAACTGAAGTCATGAGAAATGGTCATGTCCCTTGGAATATGTGAAAACAGAAAAAAACCATAAGAAGCTGATGTGAATGATTGATGCTTTGCACAGGACTATCATAAAAACATTATGTCATAGTTTGATTGGCAGAATGTTTTCCTCTTTTTATTGGTACATGTACCTTTTACAATTAATAGAGCCTAACATTTCATGAAACATGGTGCTAGGCAAAGGCATAATTATTCTTAGAAGAAATTATTTTGAAAAATAACTTAATGGGTGATAAAATCTAGATAATGATATCATAAAGAACATATTTAAAGTAAATGAAGGTTGGTTTATTTAGGTTGCTCCAGCAAAGGATAATAGAATTTAGAGAAAGCTTGGAAACATTGCAGTAATGGGGGTTGGTGGGGAGGGCTTCTGACAGGATTTGGGCTTTGGATAAATCTAAGGATAAGTTAAGGAAGTAGGAACTGCTTCTAGATTAGATGCTGTCAATAAATCAGGATAAATTTTACCTAGGAGGAAGGAAGGCCAAGGTGAGGCTAGGGTTATCATTGGTAAAGAAGAACAGTCACTCATGTAGTCAAAAGAGGAAATGTTTAGCCATTGTGGTTGTGGACTGGCCTCATCTTTGTACTGTTGCAGACATGATCATGATCACGGCTTATGTGGACATTACTTATATTCAGTTGGGACCATCATGTTCTAGCTGCCAGTGGGGCCACAGTAGTGAAATATGTGAAAAATTCACTGGACTTGGAGTGGAAAGCTTTGTTTAACGGCATTGCATCTTTTGGGTATGTGAATTTATTTACTTTTTATAACCTTTCTGAACTTCAGTTTCCAAAGCTGTAAAAATTGATCTGCTTTTTTGTGTCTGGCGTTAGAAAGTGGTCCAGTTTCATTCTTTACATATAGCTATCTTGTTTTCCCAGCACCATTTATTCAAGAGACTGTCTTTTTCCCAATATATATTCTTGCCTCCTTTGTCAATAGATTAATTGACCATATAATCATGGGTTTACTTCTGGGCTCTCTATTCTATTCTATTGTTCTGTGAGTCTGTTTTTGTTCTAGTATCATACTGTTTTGATCATTGAAGTTTTGTAGTGTATCTTGAGATCTGGAATTAAAATACTCCTAGCTTCATTTTTCTTTGTCAATATTTCTTCAGCTCTTCTGGGTCTCTTGTGGTTCCCTACAAATTTTCGTATTATCTGTTCTAGTTTTGTGAGAGATGCTGTTGGTATTTTTAGAGGGATTGCACTGACCCTGCTGATTGCTTTATGTATTATGGACATTTGAACAATATTAATCCTTACAGTCCATTCATGGGCTGTCTTTCCATTTGTTTGTGTCATTTTCAATTCCCTTTATCAGTGTTGTGTAGTTTACAGAAAACAGGTCTTTCACCTCTTTGGTTAAGTTTATTCCTAGGTATTTTATTTTAGTTTATTTTTTGGTGCATTGTAAATGGGGTTGTTTTCCTAATTTCTCTTTCTGCTCCTTCATTGTTACTATGTAGAATGCTACCAATTTCTGGTATTAATTTTGTGTCCTGCCACTCTACTGAATTCATTTATCACCTCTGGTAGTTTTTTGGTGAGGAGGAATGGGAAATACAGGCCACCTGTTATAGAATGAATAAGTCACAGAAATAAAAGGCACAGCATAAGGAATATAGTCAATGGTATTGTAACAGCACTGTATGGTGACAGATGGTAGCTACACTTGTGGTGAGCATAGCATAATGTTTAAACTTGTTGAATCACTATGTTGTACACCTGAAACCAGCATAACATTGTGTGTCAACTACACTCAAATAAAAAAAAAAAGTAATTAAAAAAATAAAAAGTAAGTCCTGGGGATATAATGTACAGCCTGGTGACTGTAGTTAATAGTATCGTATTGCATATTTGAAAGTTGCTAAGATAATAGATCTTAAAACTCATCACAAGGAAAAAATTTGTAACTATGTATGACAGATGCTAACTAGACTTATTGTGGTGATCATTTTACAGTGTATACAAATACTGAATCATTATATTGTACACTGAAAACTAATATAATGTTCTATGTCAATTATACCTCAATTAAAAAAGATCTTAAATAGATAAATGAATGAATAAATAAATAAACAAACAAACAAATAAATAAAAGTTCTACTAATATGTACTTGAAATGGTTGATGAGAGGACAAAGGAAGTATGTACCTAACGGACAGTAGTAAGCAATCCAAAAAAACTGCTGATTCCTTTAGGCTGTTTTGGACAGAATCCCCAAGCTGCTCATGGACCTTGGGCTTTGAGTGGAGGTGGAGAGGTTTGGGAGGATACAGTTTGGGCTGCTAGGAGTTGTTCTTGCTGTCAGGGAGCAAATTCAGAAGTAGAATGGCCACAAGGCTTGCACACAGCTGGGGAGCCAAGAACCTGCCTAACGCATCTGAGTTCAGGTTCTCCCAGAAGCAGACCTTGAGCCATACGTTCCTGTGAAGTGATTTATCAGGGAAGGACTCCCTGGAGAGGCCAGTAAGCATAATGGGAAGCAGGAAAGAGAAAGGGAGGGAGCCAAGTACGGGTATGATTCCAAATGAAACCTCAGCCACCACTGGAGACCAGGAGGGGATCTGGAGCATAAGTGACACCTCAGAGTTCATCCAGCCTCAAGGCAAAGGAGCTGAGCTTTTGTACTTCTGCACCAGTCATTAGATGGGCTTCTTTGTGGGGCAGGACCTGGGCAGCTGGTTTCCACAATGGCAGGAGGCAACTATTAGCAGCAAAGCATGCAAAAGCTGGGGAATGAGTGCACAATGCCAAGAAGAGTGTTATGAGAGCATCTGGATGGAGCACCCACAGTGTCTACCTGGGCTGAGGAAACACCTTGAAAGGGGCTTTCCTGGACATATTTCCTAGAGGTCTTCTGTTGTGGCATCTTACTATTACCATGTTGACCCAGAGAAGTAAGTCTTCTGTAATCTGCCACTGCTTGGTGCGTCGTACTAACAGACAGGCTAGCATTTCAAATGAAGTGTGTCAGAGAAAACATTTAAAAGCTGTCGTTCTGTCTGGCGTGTCACTGGAGTGTGACATGACTATGGGAGTCCTGTTAGGAGTAATGAAGCAAGATGAGCCCTAGCAGATTCATTCTGCAGAGCACAGCTCAAAGACTGAGCTAATATTATTACTGACCATAAATGTTGTTAGGAGGATGTGGAGAGGATGGTAATGCCACTAAGCATTACAATCAAATCTCAATAATGACCAGTGAAGCAGGCTAATAAATTGTAGATTATGTGTGCCGTGCATATTCATTCCTTCAGAAACCTCAGCTTCCTAGCTGCAAGAAGTTCAAAGGCTTCTGCTGCAAAGCATTGGGCTGAAAGCCACACAGGCAGAAAAAATGAAAAGCTGGCAATTCTGTTAGAATTATCTGAATCTTCTGCTATTGAGTTACCTTCCTTCCTTCCCACTAATGAAAATGGAAAAATAGAGGAGAGATGCAGATTTGCTACTAGGTAGGAACCTCCTGAGTGCTAGCTAATGTGGCACATCCCTATTTTAACAGGAGGGACTGGGAACCAGAACAGATTTGGCTCTCACTTATGCATTGTGTAACACCAGTCCTCCTAGTCCTGCTTCTTGGCTTTGGGGCTTTCTAGGCACATTTTGGAAAAGTAAAAAGTCCTTGTCATCAAGAAAGAGGATGCGATGTGTGTGCACTTGTTAAAAATAAATCTGCTCTCACCAAAAACCCATCCAAGAAAATCTAAGGAAAACCCTTCAGGAGAAATATTGTCATTGCACGAATAATTTTCATGTTCTGAGAATCTCCTGGGAGCCATAGTTTGTTGAGAATTGGGTCATGATTTTTGAAGATTTTATGTTTCTTTTGAAAAACCCATTTTGGTGGACCTGTCCCCTTACCTCAGGGTTTAAGAGATGGAAGATGACAGTGTACCCTATAAGCAGTTTTCTTACTGACCTCTCTTTATCCAAGAAGCTGCTGCCCCCTGGAGTCAGGCAAAGGAATGTACACATTCTTCCTACTCCATCTGAAAAAAATCTACTCCCAGGTAAAGTAAATGGAGATAGTTAACTCAGCAGGCTTTTCTCTGGCCAATGATAGAGTCTGCACATAATACTTTTAAACTTCATCTGCCTGTTCCCACTCACCTTTTTAAAGGTGGGAGTACTCAAATTCAGAAACAGGACCTTCTGATTGCCATTAGCTACTGCAAGTGACAGTGTGGCTGGAAGACTTACAACTTCCAGTGACAAGAGCCTAGAGTTTAGGCCAAGCTACTGCTTCTAGCTTTGGCTCCTCCATTCATCAGGATATGGTTTTTGAACAGAGTAGGCTTAGATATCTCTTTGTTCCACAGCAGCAGTTTCATATGGGGTCTAGCACAAGAGAAGAATACCCCATATCTAGAGACTGAGTATGGGGAAAATCCTCCCAGAACTTCTAGATTTTCTCCAACATGAAAGTGAACCTTCTCAGGCTTGTGTTTGGTCTTCTCTGGCCCTGGGAGTACCCCAGCGTTCTGAATTAATGTTGCAGGAGCTGAGTTACATGGCCTAGGTCAGTGATTCTCAACCCTAGGTTCTCCAACAAGACCCCTAGGCAGATAGAGCTCTGTGGCTCATTAGGCAATTATTGGTGGTGATGAAGACTTATCCAACTATTCCAGTAGTCATGGGGTGTTTATATTAAACAATAAGGAAAAATAAAGGAAAAAAAGACCTTAATTTGGTAGAAGTCTCCCTCTTTCCTGCTTCTTCACTTTCAAAATTATTAGTTTAAGATGGAAGTATAACTCTTAAACGTTAGGACGAGTAATTCATGTCTACAATTTTAGAATTTTGTGATAATCTCTTCTACTACTAATAAATATTGGGTGGACATCTTCATGGAAATTAAACATTTTTCTTTTTCATCTTATTGGACTGCCTTCCTTCCTCCCTTCCTTGCTTCCTTCCTTCCTTTCCCTAGAAGAGAATACGCCATTCATGGGTGATATTCACTCTGCTCCTTAATAGTTGGGAAATTAAATACAATGATGCAACATTAACTATTATTAATATATCTTATGTTACATGGTAAGGGAATAAGAGAGAAGAAAACAAAAATATATGCTATGTATATACCCAAACATATACATAACAAAACAAGGAAAACACATTATAACATTAAAGTCTTAATTTCTGCAATTGGCCACATGGTTTTAGACACATAGCTAGTATTTATAGTTGCCTTCTTCCACTACCCGTTCTATATCCCCTTTGCCCTCTGCATGCACCTCAGCTAGTTGCGGTTCTTTTCCTGGTGAGGTGAACCAAACCTTTATTCTTAAAGGGTCTGGGCTGTTAGACGTTCTGCCTTAATTGGATTGTTGCAGTTTTCCATTGACTTTAATCACAGGGCATGATGGCATTAGGAGACTCCCTCAAAGATTGCCTGTATTCTAGGCATGCTCTTTTTTTACTTTCAATTACAGTCCATGATCAATTAGCCAACACTATAGGTACCTGACAATCAGATTACTTTGATTACTGCTTTGATTTTCACTATTATGCATGGTAACCATACCCACTTTGTCTTTAGCGATTAAGTTGTGCCACTTGGACCCTACCATTCTGGGATCTAATTAACCCCACTGAATTTAGGGATAAGAGTTCAGTGGCAGGTAGCAGCTCCTGCTGTAATTTCTGACCTACAGAGAAGAGCAACCACAGAGCTCTTCAGAGATGCTTGGATTCCCCTTACACATTTCTTTCTCACAGTCTTGGTGAAAAGACTCCCAGCATGGGCGAGCAGGTCTTAATGACAAATCCATATTAACATTTTAATCTCCCTAACACTTCAGATACCTTCCTCTACAGTATTCAAAGGCAGTATTCCAATTCATTTAGTGTAGATTACCTGTGTTTCAGCAAGCCAACCAACTCTTGGCTTTCTCACCCTCCAAGGTGCCACATTAAATGCAGAATCTCTGGTTAGTGGACCCAATCTGACCTGATCAAACTTTATATTCCTTACACCATTATCCTGCACCCTTAATATTCATTCCCACAAATATTACCCAAATTTCCATCTGTATAAATTGGAAAAACCTTGCTGTTCTTTTGGTGTTTAGTGTACTTTATTGCGTCTCATCCACTGAGGCCTGTTGGGAATAAGCAAAGAGGAGTGGTGGAGGTAGCTCCTGTGGGGAATCAAAGTGTCTTTCAGGGTAACTACCTCAAGAGAGACCATTCTGGCTTCTTCAGGCAAAGTAGATTTAAACCTCCTTAGATAGAAGTAGAATGGCTTCTTCTACTGGCAAAGAAGATTCAGCAGAATTCAGGGGTTCAATGTACCCAGCTTCACTAGGATCTTTCCATTCCAGTTTTCAGGATCCCTTTCCTTCTGAATTAATGACCTCACCTTAACAGAGGACATCCATAAAGTTGAGAAATCAATATGCATTGTAATTCAGCTACTGTTGGATGAGAATCTAGGTTTGGATTTTAGAAATCTCAGCCTTGCACCTACAGGAGATAAGGGTTCCTTTCAGGGCAGACAGAAACTTTCAAGTCATTTATGCAGAGCTTCAGCACTGAGCCCATCACTGCCTTTCCTTACTTTCCCTAATGCAGGTGAGGAGCCAGCCAATCCCATTATATCCTTTAGTTCAACCAGAATGTTATACAGTATCAAATACGTAGTTACCCAGACCTTTATACGTGTTTGATAAAGAATATCCAATGGTGATATATTCTCTATCTCTATTGTCACATACAATAAGTATTCTCTTTACCACTGAAAATTCATTACTGCTTTTGAATCTAATCAAACTAGAGAACTCATTCCAGAAAACTCAGAATAAATTCAGAAAACTCATTCTTAAGATTCTGTCCCTTTCAAAACAGTTCTCGTACAAAAATCTGTATCAGTAAGTGTTCCACAAGTGAAACAGAACCAGTGGGTTACACACACACACACACACACACACACACACACACACACATAGAAAAGTTCATATATACATGCATATACACACAGACACAGAAACACACGTACTTATATATCAAGAGATGTACTGTAAGGAATTGGCTTTTACAGTTGTGAGAGATGGCCAGGCAATTCTGAAATCTATAAAGTGGGCCATCAGGATGGAGGCCAGAAATTCTTGGGCACAAGCTAAAGCTACAATCCACAGGCAGAGTTTCTTCTTCCTCAGGAAAACATCAATTCTGCTTTTAAAGCCCTTCAATTGATCGTGGGACAGACTTACCCAGATTTTTGAGGATAATCTGTATTTAAAGTCTACTGGTTGTAGATGTAAGTAACATCTCCAATATACTTTCATGGCAACACCTACAGTGTTTGATTGAATGACTGGGGAGTATAGCCTATCTAACTGATGCATTAAAGCACATCCGTGCTTTGCTTCAATTTTTGTTATACCTATTTCTAGTGTATTTACTTTTAAATATATACATTGAGATAGATTTTTTTTAGTTAATTAAGTTCATAGTTATTGAGTGTTACTGATGTGTTAAGATCAGCCATGGGTACCACACGGTGTGTGTCTCATTTCCTAGGCATTAAAGTCCACATGGAATCTGGCTCACCTGAGCATTTGGCATGTTCTAGAAGAAGAAGGCATTTTCAAAAACTCAGTCAAAAGAGAATGGAAAATAAGGGAATCTTGCAGGTGTGAATAGTGACCAACTCAGCAAGTATGTAATTTAAGATGTCAGAATATTTATTCTAAAGCCACTTACTTCCCTCACCCATTGGAGGGTTTGCTATCTTGCTACTCAGCTGTCATTTCTTTATCCAACCTCATGAAAGCTAAGAACTGGTCCTGTGTTAACAGTCCTCATGGTTTAAGTGCACTTCTATCATCTCGTCCTCCTTCCATTATGACAGATTTCTTCCTCCCTGCTTCTCACTCCTTAGAGGGAGCAGAGTCTGAAGAAGGCTGCATCCTCCTTCTTATCTTTCTCAAGTTTCTATATTTGACACACTAGAGGGAATAGAAAATGCTGGAGGAAGTCAATAAGCCAATTAATTCAGTCTCAGCAGTTGTTTCTAGAATGATCTATGTTTAATTCCATGCACACATGAGTGGCTTAGGCTAGGCTTTGAAGCGTATACCTCATTAAGGAAATATATAGAAAACATCTCAAAATAGCAATTTTGGGGTTTTTACTTTGTGTCATTTCCTTTTCATCATGACCTTTCCCCTTCTCAGTAAGAGGCATCCACATTGCCTTGAGGGTAAGTAGATCATTAGAAAGAAAATGGAAAGAGGAAACAGTCAATATTCAGCTGAGTTCCAAAACAGTCTTTTAAGAATCAAAAGGGATGACTTTAGAGAGACAGAGAAATTTTTAGGCCATAATCATAGAATTAGAAAGAGAATAGAGAATCTTTGTCAAGATGGCATCTTTGCCCCAATCATATAGCAAAAAGAAAAATATATATACATAAAGAGACATGGCTGGGCTCAATAAAGATGAGCATTTCCATAGTAAGGACCAGAACAGACAAACAAAATGGGGAGCAGAGCAGAAGGCAAGACCTCATTGCACTTTGAATGTGAAGTAGGCAGAAGTTACAAGGGCTTTTGTTTTCTTCCAAGTCAAGAAGACTAAAAGTGTTCCACAGGAGATGACATGCGTAGGTGGACACCCCCACTTATGAAAGGAGAGTGTAATTCTTCTGCCATCCCTTTCTAGGGGATAGCTTTGCTAGTAAGCCTGAAGCTGAAGCAAGGTGGAGACATGGACATATCTGCATGCTCTGGAGCTATGGCAATTGGGCCACTTACTGAGCCTGGATCTGCCACGTTCCCAACATGCCTGCTGGTAACAGAACCTAGCTTCAGATTAGGGCCCTGGAGGTTCCAGATGAAGCAACTGTAAAACCAAAACAAACAGAAAAGCAAAACAATTTATTGCAAAGGAAATAAAAAAAGGGAAAATACAACGTTTTACCAAACCAGCAAAGACAGAGAAAGAGAATAATGGCAAGAAAGAAAAAGCATGTCTATCTCAAACCAAAAATAAGGTAATGGAAATGAACCCTACCAGGCTCACAGAAAAAGTAGACAGATTCAACTTTCCTACTAAAAGTCATAGTTTGTAAAATTGAATTTGAAATAGGGTGCTAAGTAAGAGTAAAATACACCCAAAATAACACCACATAGAAAGATTTGAAACAAAGGCATAAAAAGAAAAACACTAAGTAAAAAAAAAAAAAAAAAAAAAAAAGTAATGAGAAAAAGTAATGCCTGGCAAAATAAAATTTAAGCAACATTATTAGGGTAAAAAAGGATACCATATAATTATGGAAAAAGTACAAGCCAATGGGAAGTTATGGTGATCGTGAGTTATGGAGGCATCAGCAACATAACCTTCAAGCTAATAAAAGTAAAATTTACAGAATTACAAAGATAAATTAACAAACATAGAAATATTGGAGATTTTTTAATTTTTTTTTTTCAACGTTTTTTATTTATTTTTGGGACAGAGAGAGACAGAGCATGAACAGGGGAGGGGCAGAGAGAGAGGGAGACACAGAATCAGAAACAGGCTCCAGGCTCCGAGCCATCAGCCCAGAGCCTGATGCGGGGCTCGAACTCACGGACCGCGAGATCGTGACCTGGCTGAAGTCGGACGCTTAACCGACTACGCCACCCAGGCGCCCCAGAAATATTGGAGATTTTAACAAAACTATCAAAAATGGATAAATTAAGCTGAAAAAATAAGAATGCATATAATTGACTTACAAAACAAAATTTATAACATTGATCTATTATATATAATTGTTTACTCACTGATTGGTAATGTGACTTTGTACATATGTCTGTTTTCCTTTGTTCTATTTTTCTATTTCTATTCTATTTTTTGTTCTATTTTTGTTTCACAGTCTATATATATTTATGGATAAAAATGCAAACACATACTGAAGTATTAAAAATTGTAATGGGAATTAGGAAAACTGAATTTGTGATCATGATATGCTGGAACAGTTCTGAAGAAACAAAAGGAAAAGCCAAGCTAGAAGAACATGGCCTGGGTCAGGAGGTGTTGTGTAAGGGTACTGACCCTAGAGAACCACAGGGAACACTTGGAAGCAGCACTGGGAGAGAGGCTTTGTAAGAGTCACTAGACAGCTTTCTTCCACTGCTCTGTTCTCCATCATGTGAGGACACAGAGAAGTCTGCAGTCTGCAGCCTGGAAGGGAGTTCTCACCAGAACCCTACCCTGCTGGCATCCTGATCTCAGACTCAGCCTTCTGAACTGTGAGAAATAAATTTATAAATTTCTAACGTTGTTTATAAGCCACCTCATTCCTGAGTATTTTGTTGTAGCAGCCTAAGCTGATAAACACCCTACCCTAACTGTCTCACTGCTTGTTTCTTTTTGTCCCAGCTGCCTACCCCAGACCAATTCATTAAGGTGTACAACTCCCTTCTCTTCCTTCTCGTCCCCTCCCACCACATGTATTGGGTGTGCTCCACTGACACTGTGCTATTCACTGTGTATACAGGGGTGAACAAAATGGAAACGGTGCCTGCATCCATGAGTCTTATAACTTGATATGGAAGATTGACAATGATGAACACAGTTAAATACATAAATACAATATCTGAAATATAGTATGAAAGAAAATGATTTTTTTTTTCTGTGAAAGAGATAATAATAACTTGGCAACATGCTTTAGTTTGAAGTCCTAGGGAAGGAACTACCATTGGGCTGATTCTTAAAGATGATGAGCCAAAAAAAAAAAAAAGAAAAGGAGTTGCCTGGTAAGGGAGAGGATTAAGATTTCTGCAGGTCTACAGGCTGAGGAAGTAGGTTCTCTCAGTTGGAAGAACACTTTTTTTCCCAGTAGGAAAAGAAGAGAATATCTTTCTTTGGTTTGAACACATGACAGAAAACTTAGTTTAAGTTATGAGAATCTCAAAATTTCTACTCAAAACCTTTAGATGTTTCTTAGGGTTGTTCTGGCATCTAAATTCCATAAAACAAATAAAAAATCAGCCTATTTTTCTGTTTCCCCCACCACCCCACCACCCCACCCCACCTTTTTATTGTTTCTGTTGAGTACTCGGGTAGTCACATGTTAATTCTTTATATTTAGATTTTCACCAGTATGTGTTAGAATCGTATCTTTAATTACTGTTTCCCGGGTCAGGTCTTTATTCATCTCAGAATATTTCTTCATTGCGTTTAATTACTTTGATATGATATCAAATGTTTGTAGTGTTCTCTTTTTCCTTCTTTTCTAAAGAAACATTGATTATTTACATCCTTACTCTTCATTTGCTGCTATACAATTAATTATATTCTCTTCAATCATTTTTAGCTTGACTTTTTTCCCCTCCAAATTCTGGCAGAAATTCTCAAGCATTTTAATTTTAAGTTTAATGTAGGGTAAATTCTCCTCTTTATGGAGTAGCTACCTTTTTGTCCTCCAAGAATTGGTGGCCCCACATAAAGCAATTGATCTACAAACTCCTTTACATACTTTGTCCTTACTGTATCAGTGAACAGGCATCTGCCCCAAGCCATGCTCAATAGTTTCCTCTCTCTTGAGAAATTAGAATGGGGATTTAGAGTGATATTTGGGCTCTAACAGCCTACAGGTAGCTTCAAACTTGTGGTTCTAGACCCTTCTCAGACCTAACTGGTCACAGTGTCCACAAAAACCCTTGTATCTTACTAATAAATTCTCTTTTTATGTTTATGTTTGCACAATCATGTTTTTGTTACTTGCAGTCCAAATACTTTGCCTAAGTCCAGGAGGAATTATTTCAATCTTCTATGGCTGCTCACTCTAACCTACATGTAGAGGATTAGGAAATGTTTAAAGAATTTAAAATTGATGAAAGACATTTTTTTCTGCTTGAACAGCAGAAATTTGAATGCAAGTTGCATATAATGAATACTTACATGTTGCAGGTTTGAAAAAGAAAGATAAAGGATTTAAAAGGCATTATGAGACTTTTCTTCAGCTCTGTACAGCCTTTGATGTTCATGAAGCTTGTTAAAGCCCTGTTACACAGACACAGCAAAGAGGGAGGAGGTCTGTTGTTTCCTATAGCAATGGCCATTTCTACTTGTTCTAAGAGACACTGTTTTTTTTTAATTAAAAGTTCAGGAATAAAGTGTTTTTCTAATGTGTATAGTGTGTATGGAGACAGAATCTAAAGACTTCTAGATCAAAGAATACTGATACTACCATCAGTATATATTATATATTATAGTATTAAATATTATGTCAGTGTAATAAAGTGAGATAGAATGGTCAAGGTAAGATTGGTACTTTCTTAGTTCAGTAATTTACAGCTGTGAAGTATGTCTACTGAAGTTCAGGTGTTCATTACACTTAGAAAGGAATATGAAAAAAAAGGTAAATAATTGCCTTTGTGGCCAAAAGACCATTCAGATATTTCCTTAGTGAATTAGGAACCTTGAAACCTACCATTAGTCTCATATTGAAAGTAAAGTCTTGAAAGAGAAGTAAATCACAGCATTAAAAAAGCAAAACATGAGACAATCCTATTTTGTGTGTTCACGTTTTGTTATAGACCAAGAGAAGAAGCAAAGGACTTTTTTATTTAACAATTTACTAGTATTATAATTATAAAACTACTACTAATTACAATTTGTGTGGCTCAAGTAATGGTTCTTGGAGGAAAAACAATAGCCTCAAAGGCTTATGCCAGAAAAGAAGGAAGGCTGAAAACTAATCAGCTAAGATTTCAACTTAAGAAAAATCAACAATAAAAAACAAACAAAAAATAAAACTTAAAAATAGAAGGAGATAAGTAATAAAGTCTGGGAATTCATAAAAAGAAACTAAATGTACAGATAACATCAGTAATGCCAACTCTTATTTCTTTAAAAATATAATAAAAATTGAGAACCCTCTAACAGGGTATATGAATAAAGGGTACAGGTACAAAATTTTAGGAATGCAAAAATTGCATTTCTAAAGATGCAGATAATAAAATGATAATGGAAATAATGTGTGCCAACATATTGGAAAACTTAGTGAAATTGAATAAAAATTTCTAGAAATGTGAAATTTCAGAAAATAGAAAATTTGACTTGCTTTCCTCTCATTATACTTATATTTAGAGGAAAATCATACCAAATAGTCAAGGAATAGATCATTCTAAACTTAAGAAAATTCATTCATAGACTGGAAAGATAGGATACATTGGGAAACATATGTTTTGAAGCCAATAAAATCTTGAGACCAAAATCAGGGTAGGACAACAGGATACATGGAAATCATAATTCAGTCACTCATGGACATAAATGTAAAAATGCCTCCCCAAAATCAGCAAAAAAATGAATCCAGGACTATAAAACAAAACACAATATTGTGACTAAGTTGGATTTCTTACTCAAATATAGTTATTATGTCCTATGATTCTTTATAGTAGCACACTGGAAAAGAAATATATAACAACTTATAATTACAATAGGTTAAGGAAAAAAGACGCAATTTAACAATTTCTGACAAAAAACACCTCCTAACAAAATAGAAATAGAGGATAATCTCTTTAACTGATATATTGATATATATTAATCTCCGTCTCTGTCTTTCTCTGTCTCTTTCTCGCTCTCTCTCTATATATAATTGATTCATATATCAATTATATATCTATATATATATCTATAATATATATAATATATTAATATATATATTATATAATATTATATAATAATATATATATTAATATATTATATAATATATATATTATAGATATATATAGATATACCTATCTATCTATATATATATAATTGATTCATTATATGAGTCATGAATTCAATGATTCATAGATTCATGATAGATCAGTCAAGATAGATTCATTTTAAGGATTTAGTTTTCCCAATTATGGAGGCAGACCAGTCCCAAATCTGTAGGGTGGGCCAGTAGGCTGGAGACCTAGGGAAGACCCAACTTTGCAGTTCAAGTCTGAAGGTTGTCTGTCAGCAGAATTTCTTCTTGCTTAAGGGAACTCAGTCTTTTCTAGTCGAGCCTTCAATTGATTGGTCAAGGCCCACCCACATTAGGAGGGCAATTTGCTTCCCTCAAAGTCCACTGATTTTAATGCTAAACTCATCCAAACACCCATCCAGAAACATCTAGAATAACAATTGACCAAATATCTGGGCATCATAGCCCAGTTGACACATGAAATTAACCATCACCATGATAAAGTATTTGAAAGCATTTTAATTAAAGTCAGAAACGATGCAAGGGTGCTTGCTACTGTTTCTGACCAGCATGTGCCAAAGGATCTAGCCATTGCAGTAAGATAAGAAAAATAAATTAAAAGTAGAAAGATTAGAAAAGATGAGACCAAATTTTCATGATATCCCCATGATGTGATTGTCTTAAAGAAAAGTTTCTATCAGAAAATTATTAGTTTTAATAAGATAGTTTAGTGCACTTTCTGGAGATAAGACCAATACACAAAAAATCAATTTTATTTCCATGTATTATCCATAAACAATTAGAAAAATATAACTTAAAAATACCATGTACAATAGCAATACAAATATTTGGTACATAGGTGTATGTATTTGGTACATTTCACAAAAGGTATAGAAGATCCTATATATATACTAGTATGTATAACTTTAATAAAAATAAAGGACTATGCTATTTTCATGAACAGAAAAACTCACTTTCTTATAGATGCCATTTGTCTTCAAATTGATTTATAGATTCAGTGTAATAAAATTAATATTATTTTTTATAGTTTATTTATTTTGAGAGATAGAGAAAGTGTGTGCATAAGTGGAGGAGGGGCAGAGAGAGAGATGGAGAGAGAATCCCAAGCAGGCTCTGTGTCGTCAGCATGGAGACTTCATGCAGGGCTCGATATCATGAATGGTGAGATCATGACTTGAGCTGAAATTACAAGTCAGATGCTCAATCGACCGAGCCACCCAGGCATCCTGAAGTAATATCATTTTTTGAATGATATGTGATAAGCTCATTCTAAAATGAATATGGAAAAGAAAAGGGCCCCAAATAGTTATAAGTACAATTTGCACTATGTGAGGAAATAGGTTCAAGAATTCCTTATACTTACATAAAAAGGTTAGACATTAGGTTAAAAAAAAGCTTAGAGTGGAAAGCCACCACCATGGGGGGAAAGTGCCCAAGGTTAGTTAGCGAGATATTATAATAGGATCATGAGTAACTTGTTATATCACCTGTAGGAATAATTACTTTTATACTTATTACTTTTTTAAATAATTACTTTTCATCTGGCAGCAATATACTTTGATCACAAGCATCACTTGCCCCTCAGACCCTTTGCTTCTTACACACACAAGTTAATGATTACTATCTGATTGTTTTCTTCACATTCACCCTGTGTATAAGATCTTGAGAGCTCAATAAATACGGAGATGAAACCCCTATTTGGGGCTCTTGTCTCCTCCCGGACATTAGCCTCCCTTGTATTCAATTCTGTGTTCACTCTCTTGTTGGACAAGAGAGAACTTCAGACTTATAGTCTGCGACAACACTATACCTACTACCTATCATATATATAATACCTACCTACTATAGGTATTATATATACATATATAATATATAGGTGTGTATATATACGTATATATATATATATATATACGTGTATATACACATATATAATATATAGGTGTGTATATATACATTATCATAGGAATTATCATAGGAATAGACAAATACCTACTATAGGCATAGAACAGAGATCCAAAAGCAGACTCATGAATATGGAGAGCTGATATGGTTCAAATTGGCTCAGTAGATTAGTGGAGAAATGATTCACCATCACTGTGAAGCAGTAAGAAAAAGCCCCTTGAAAAAGCACTGCACAGGAGAAGAAATACAAATAGCATATAAACATGGAAAGATGTTGTCATTAGTTGTCATTAATAATTCAGAGAACTGCAAATTAAAACCTACAGTTAAATATCATTTCATGGTGATTAGTATGGCAAAAACTCAAATCCTGCCGATACCATGTTTGGCGAAGGATATGAAGCAAAGAAAACTCTCTTGATTGCTAGTGGAAGTATGAATTGAAATTATGTTGGAAAATAATTTGACATTATTTAGTAATGTGCCTATCATGTAACTGTTTATATCTATTCTATTCCTACATATGTGCCTTAAACTCCTGCACATGTGGACCAGAGAACATGTACGGAAGTGTTCAGAGCAGCATTGTCTATAATAGAATAATTGTGCAAACAACCTGCATTAGTTTTCCATTGCTGTATAACAAATGAACACAGATTACATGGCTTAAAACAACACCCATTTTTTTATCTCACAGTTTCTGTAGGTCAGAAATCTGTGCTTGGTCTAGCTGAATTCTGTGCTCAAGGTCTCATAAGGTTGGAGTCAAGGTGTTGGACAGGTTGTGTTTGTTTTCTTCTAGAGCTCAGTGTTCTCTTTCAAGCTTGTGTGGTTGTTGGTAGAATTCAGCTCCTTGCAGTTGTAGAACTGAGGTCCCCATTCTCTTAATGGCTGTTGGCTGGGGGCTACTCTCAGCTCAGGTAGTTTCCAGTAGTTCCTTGTTCTGTGGCCTTCTCCTGGTTTGAATCTCTCTGATCTTCTTTAAGGGCTCACTTGAATACATCAGGCCCACCTGTGAATATTTCCCTAATTTAAAATCAACTGATCTAATGATTTCAAAGATATCTACAACATCTCTTCACAGTAGCAATAGATTAGTCTTTGATTGAATAGATGGGAGAAAGTATGTGTCCACTAGGGATTGGGAATCATAGGGACCATCCTAGAATTCTGCCTGCTGCACAGTCCAAATGTTCAGTGTCATTAGAGTAGATCATTGTATTTTTTATAATAGAGTCATCTGACAGAATAACTTATAGCAGTGAAAACAAATGGAGTTAAACTACACATTTATACTGATGAATGCAAAAGTATGTTGATATAAAAAATTAAATCATAGAGTATTAAAGTATGATTCTATTTATATAAATGCCAAAAATGTGAAAAATTACACACAATTTAGCTTTATACCACACTTAAGTGTAGGAATACTAAACATAATAATGAAAACAACACAAATTTAGGAGAAGATATTTCTAGAGTGAAGGGGGTATAATAAAGGAGGGAAACAGGGAGATTTAAAGTTACTATTAATGTTTTATTTCTTAAGCTGGGTGTTAAGTATTATAAATTTTCTGAAGGGTTGCCTGGGTGGCTCAGTCGGTTAAGTGTCCGACTTTGGCTCAGGTCATGATCTCACAGTTCGTGGTTTGGAGCCCTGCATCAGGCTCTGTGCTGATAGCTCAGAGCCTGGAGCCTGCTTTGGATTCTGTGTCTCCCTCGCTCTCTGCCCCTTCCCCACAAGCTCTCTCTCTCTCTCTCTCTCTCTCTCAAAAATAAACATTAAAAAAAATTAAAGAATTGAATTTTCTTAAAACACTACATAATATGTATGTTAGACTTCACATTAAAATATTTTAAGATGAAATTAAATATTCTGAAAGAAAAGATCCCATTTAAAAAGTAACAGAAGTATGAAATACATGAGAACTATGCACATTCAATATAAAAATCCAGTGACTGGCGTAAATCATGACTTAAGTAAATAGAAATATGTCTTTTTAAAAATAGGATTGTATATTATAAGGATGTCACAGATATAGTTTCAAACACCAAATTTGTCAGCATTTTCTATGAAATTTATGGTGTATGTGTGACTTCCAGTATAATACAAATAGGAAAAGGATTAATCTTAAATCCTTTCATTATTTCCATGAAATACCTTCTCTCATTTTCTAATCTTTCCTTGAAAAATGAAACTACAGCAATTTGATACCATTTTACTTCCCACCTGAAGCAAATGTGCAAAAAGAGCAGTGTTGTCTGAGGTGCTGCCCTATGGGTCTGTCCACAACAGTGTGTTCAGCTGTAACCAATGCATTTAAGGAGTGTGAAGGGGAAGTGGCTGCCATCTTTGCTACTCTAATGTCCCAAGTAATGTCTGTGAATATAGAGTCTTCACAACTTGACTCCTAATTAAGAAAGTGACATGTTTGGAAGGATTTTAAATGACCGCGTTTGTCAAGCTGTTTGTTTAGTGAACTCTCTGGGTGTGCTGCTACACAAGAACTGTCTTAATTAAGGTTAATTGGTGCATAATTAGAACCTCTGCTGACTTAAAAGATTCCACTAGTGGTTAAGTGATGAGAACCCTTAATGTCTAGACTGAAGGACAAAGCAATCCCAATTAACCAGATTTTAAGACACACTCTTTATGTCTCACTCCCGATGTGACCTGTTTAGAAGAGCACATCTCATCTGAGTGTTTGGGAACCCCTCGTGAACTTTGGATAAGCAACTGTGATCCTAGCCTCTGTAGTTAGAAAAAAGAGAAAAAAAAAGAAAGATGCACACAATGGTGGGCTGCTTATTATTCTAAACTATGTTAAAATTTAACTCAGGTAAAAATTCAATCAACTCCACTTTTTTTTCTTTGTCTTTCTCTTGCATAAAGGGGGCCATGGGATGGGTGGGAAGATAGGCATAGAGAACAGAGGCAATATTGTTCTCGACATTGGGGAATGAATTAAGAAGAATGTGGTAGCCTGTTCCTCATGTCTATCAAGGGGCTCCACTGTGCATCACAGTGCAGCCCCCAGACTTATATTAACTACCAAACTGGGGTTCCTAATAGTGAGGGCACCAAACACTAATATGAACTCCAAAGGGTGGTCATAAAGTTACTTTTTGCTGGTATCTTTCAAAACAAGATGAAAGCATCTAGCAATGCCTGGCTTTAGTAAAGACTTATTTGGAAGCTGGAGTTTGACAGGAACTTCTGTAAGAAAGAAACTGTTCTGTAAGAAAGGACTTGTTCTTTTGTTCTCATTTTTGTTTATTATTTTTTAAATTTCCAGTACATCATGGACCGGTATTTTTGTAGAATACAATGAATTGGTCAATAAATTTAAAGAGACAAAGTTTAGGGGCACCTGAGTGGCTCAGTTGGTAAAGCATGGGACTCTTAATTCCGGCTCAGGGCATGATCTCACAGTTTATGAGTTGGAGTCCCCAGTAGGGCTCGCACAGTCAGTGCGGAGCCTGCTTGGGATCCCCTCTCTCTTCCTCTCTCTCTGCCCCTCCTGTGCTCTCTCTCTCAAAATAAATAAACTTTAAAAAAGACAAAGTTTGAGTACAAATATATATTAGATTCAACAGACATAAAATGATTCAGTTGAATTGTTATAAAAGGTTGTATTTCTTTCCAATATCTGTACTCATCTGTGTACCTAGTCATTAAAAAGTTTGGATTGGGGCCACAGGGCTACGGGCCAGAAGCCCACAGAGATGCCGCTGCCCTCCAGGTTCCCGCAAAGCTCTAGATTTGCTGCGGAGCATGCGCAGTCCACTTCCGGTTCTGGCCTCTGGCGCTGCCTCCCTTGCCCAGCAGGGGCCAGAGGCCTTTCTTTTAGGCATCCAGCACCTCTTCTGGGGCTCCGCTGGCCTGCACTGAGATTGTGAGGGGTCAGGCAGAAGGTGCACAAACACTGGGGTTTGCGTGATGGGTGGTGTGATCCGGACTCTTGCGGACGCTTTGGCAGGAGGGGCCTCAGGCACCCCACACGCAGGTGTTTCTCATTGCAGGCTTCCCTGCGCCCAGGCGTGGAAATCCCAATATCCCGCCAGATCTGGCTTCGCTCCAGGAAGAGTGGTGAGGGCTGCAGAGCCTGGGGCCCCAGTCTGCGGTTCTCTGGGTCTTCTCTCACTCAGCCCACCCTCTCCCTGTCGCCTCGCCTGGACCCACGTACACCTGAAGGCACAAAGTGCGCTGCGTGGGCTCCAACTGCACTCTCTTGGAAAAAATACGTGCCTATCTACGAACCTCCCTTTGAATACACCTGGACCAGGTAATGTGTCAAACTATTTCCTTCTTGGAAGTTTTGAAGAAACTTCACGTTAGTTTGCTCTTTCTGCAGTTCGTTGTTGCTTAATAATTGTTTTATAACGTATGAGATTTGATGTGTCCATATATTCGTAAAGCCTTTTCTCAGGCCAGATCCACTTGTTCGACGTATTTAGATATTCTTTCAAGAATACTTTATTGCTTCTTGGATACGATTTACTGCACTCTAAAGAAAGAATAATAGGTGTTAATCGGCCTCTTGCTTTTGTGTTCAGTTTGAATATGTCAGATTTTAAGCAGATGAACCTTTGATAAATTCAACCTCCCTCCCTCCGCCCCCCATATGTTTAGATGAAGTAGCAAGCTTGGGATCAGTTTCCTCTGAGTGGTTGCGCCTTTCCTGTTTGTCGTGTTCACCTGGAAATTGAGCCTTTATCTGGAACCCTCTGTGTGTGTGTGGGCGGGGGGAGGGGGTGCTTTTCTGATGTGATGACAGTGGTTACTGAATATAAGAAAACTTTCCTACCTATTGCAGGTATAATATAATAATTCATTGACTAGCATAAATCATGACTTAAGTAAATAGAAACATGTCTTTTTAAAAGTAGGATTCTATATTATAAGGATGTATATTATAAGGATGTTAGCCCACTGCAGAATGGGCTAACAGTGCTATCTTAATTAGGATGATGAACTTCACGGGCTACCTCTGGGTCTGGAGGGTGAGTCACTGTATCTTTTGATGGTGCATCCTAATTTGTGAGGCTTTGGATCATAGGCAGATGCTGTGAAGGCCTAGGATTTCACTTATCTGAAAGAGGTGGGATATTTACAAAGCTCTTTTCAAAAGAATTTTTTCATTTATTTGGAACAGTAGTGTATATACACTTTTGGTTAGCCCATATCAAAGTTAGTTCTGTATGCCATCATTCTGTAGAAATCAGCAATTTACAAGTCTTCAGGAAATTGAGAAGCAATGAAATACATAAACGTCTAATGCTCTACTGAACATGACTAAATCTCCTTAATGGCTTTGAAGGCAGTTCAGGATTTTCCCATTCCTCTGTGTAATCATTAAAAACAACACTCCTCACCGTGCTGGACAGCAAACATAGAAGGATGGATGGATGGGCTGATTCTGTTCTGCTGTATGACACACTCCAGCTGTTTATTGAGCAAAATTCTGATAACTTTATCATTCAGCCATTAAAACTAGAGTTGTAGAATTAAGGACATGAATGGTTATTCAAGCTTTTCCATTACAATGGATCTGTGTGTAAGTTTTCTTTTGGTCAAAGCATTTACCTGAAGGGAAGACTTTTCTAAACCATCTTATTGTTAAATTTCTCCAAATGAAGCTTTTACAAAAACCATCTTAGTTTCTTGTTTTCTCCCCCTCTACTTAAAGGGAGTGCTCAATTTCCTGGCTGCTCACAAAATTACCAAGAATTAATCAGAATAGGATAAGACTGGTCCACTTATCAGGTGGCTTAAATATGCAGATTAGGGACTTCTCATTTATGTGGCCCAAGGATTGTCCCAAAACAATTTAGGTTCTTGGCCATTTAAAAATACATTTTCCGAACTGACATTACAGTAAATAGAAAATGTCCATACCAAGTGTCTCTTTAAAGTAGATAAAGGAAACTATTACACATGATATGTGAAATTGCCAATATCATGGGTCAAGAACTGTTTAATACTGATGGTCTCAAGTGGTGCAACCTAACAGATTATGTGGCATGTTTTTTTAGACTATTTTTAAAGTTTGAATCTAAAGCGATTCTAAAATGAGCAGCTTGGATACTTTTGGGAGAGGTCCTGAGATTTGCCAAAGAGAAAGCTATATTAAGAGCAATTTGAAATTAAAATGGAGTATAAAAAAGAAGAAAGGACCTATTTAGCTCTCCTGTATTACTGAGAAGGAAACATAGGGATAATAAATGAAGTGGTTTAATGAACTCTCGGTGTGGCACTTGAAAGCAATGGGATTCCTTTTCTTGGTATTTAAAATGATAGATACATTAAAGTGGGTGATCATCTGGGGGATTTTTCCTCTTTATTGTTGATTTCAAGATATAGATCAATACAGAGATTTACATAAAGATATTCTTGAAGATCTATAAAACTTTGTATAAATCTTTGTATTGATTTTTTTTTTAATACACTGAAGTGGGTAATCATGCTGAACTTTTCTGTTTATTGTTGATTGCAAGATCTACAAAAGCTCGTTCTGTGGGCAATTAATATTGCTCAAGAAAATCCCAGTTTGAAAGGAGACCTACCTTTCTGTAGTCACATAAATGGAAAATTTATGTCCAAGAAAATTTTGAACTTCAAGTGACTTTATTTAATATCTCTCCATTGAGATTGGATGCTTTGAAAGTTACTTGTCCACATCTTGCCACCATCAGCAGTAATTTGGCTTTCTAAAAGTCTGCATACTGTATTGTAATGATATATCCTATATTTGTGAGCACAAAGCAGCCATGTAAATTTTGGACAGTGGTAAAGCAAATGTGTCTCTGCTATCCCATCTCTAGCACTATTTTTAAGATGTAGTATTAATTTTCAGTTATACACAATTATATACTTGTTAAGTGACAGTCATTTCATTCCAAGCTAATAAAGCAAACTGTTAAGAATTCTACATATACTGTTCTGTGCTTCTAAAGTACTACTTCTCAATGTCCAATTCTTTTCCCACATTTTATTCTTCAATGTATTAATTTCAATTCAGTATCTTTTAATATTTTATATCATTAAGCCAAATTGTTTGTTCCATGCCACCAATGTGCCAAACACTGAGTAAAATGTTTTTGTATATCTTAACTCATTTCATTGTCACTCTTAACTCTATAAGTAGCTGTAACCTATCCTCAAATATAAAAGATCGTACACCGAGTGACTGGAAGAAGCAGTTTGAAGCAAGGTCTATTCTCTATCATAGTGTTGAAAAGTTTCCCTGAAACACACACTGCACGACTAGCTAGATGTTTTGAAATTTCTAAACTTCTATGTCTAGGGTTTTAATAAAAGTCACCTGGGAGTCATGCTAAAATGCTGATTCGAATTCACTGGGATGGAGCTGGAGGTTTACAGTTCTAACAAGCTCCCAGGTGATGCTGATGCTACTGATCTACAGATCTCACCTGGAGCATTGAGGTTCTGCACTATTGAACTCATGGTCTTCTGGAAAGTTAATGCCTGCTCTTTAAAACGGAGCAACTGTTTTTGAAGAGAAGCAGGTGTCAAAATTGTCAGCTTATACTGTAGCAGAGCTACCAACAAATGTACTGGAGGTGTAGGGGCTCCTGGAGCTCACAAAACTAAACAGGAGTTGGGAGATTTGGGAACATTGGCCAACAGTATTTTAATTTGGAGGGTCTATGCAAGTCAGAGACAAGGGAATAAGAGATGGTTAGAAGTAGGATCATCAAGGATGAAATAAGGAAGAAACAAGTCAGTTTTAGAGTTCATGGGGAGCCACCATTGCACCCTGTAAGTAGTGAGTTCTGGCAAGTGAGTCCTTAAAAATGAAAGCTGCTGTACTTGGGGGTGCCTGGGTTGCTCAGTTGGTTAGGCTTCTGACTTGGACTCGGGTCATGATCTCGCAGTTGAGGAGTTCGAGCCCCACGTCGGGCTCTGTGCTGACAGCTCGGAGCCTGGAGCCTGCTTCGGATTCTGTGTCTCCCTTTCTCTCTGCCCCTCCCCTGCTCATGCTTTGTCTTTCTCCTTCTCAAAAATAAACATTAAAAAACAGATGCTGTACTTTATTGGGGGTACCCCTTACATGGGACTTTCAAAACTAGTCTGATCCATTGTCTCCTTCTGGAGGGGAAAGCCTGGGATGTGCTCATCTGGCTATGAAGGAATGAGAGCAGGGAGATTTAACTGAGATTAGGTACTCTAACTCAGTTTCTCCAACAACCAACCTTTGGTTCCTAGGGATTAATTCATTTGTCATGTAGTAACTTAATATTCAAAATGTTATCCTGGGAGCAGCAGTAGCAGATCACCTGGGAACTTGTTAGAAGTGCAGATTCTTGGACCCCAACCCAGACCTGAATCAGAATCTGCATTTTAGCAAGATCCCCAAGTGATTCCTATGTATATTAAAGTCTGCAGAAGGCAGGAGTCTGGGAGAAAGGTCCCATTGGCTGCTAGATTTTTATGGGAACATGGAGAAGTTGAGGAAGGAAAGACCGAATTTTATTTATGGGCTTACCAAAGAGAGGAAACTCAAAGAACACAGGATGCTAGCTTGACTGCACCAGAGCTGCAAATCCAAAGCTGCTGCTTAGAGCAGAAAAGAACTCTTTGGATAATGCTATTAGCTTAGACACATCCAACAATTCACACAGGCTCAGTAGTATTGCCTCTCAGGGCCAGAATGCCTATGCAGTTACTTCTTTGGTAGCATAAATGACCACCTGTTACCACATCCCAAAACAAGAGGATTTGTAACTCAGTTCAACAGCAACCACCTCTATCACTTGGGTAACCTTGCATCCCAGCCTAGGAAAGGTATATTGGGGAGTTAACATTGTTTTAAGGGAACCAGAAACACAGAACTTTCTTATCAGAATGTTTTCACTCTGTAGAAAGCTCTTTCTTAAGCACAAAGCACTTAAACTACTTGAAACCGTAATGGCAACAAGATCAAAAGCAGCTGAGGAAGAAAGAGAACCCAACTGCTTACAAGCTCCTTGCCTCTTCCTCTGTAATGATACTAAGCACATTGCTGCAATTGATTTATAGGCTGTATTAGCATCTCCTGTGTTACAAACCATCCCAAACGTTTATTTAGTTCAGGATTCTGGGCTTAGGTGGGCATTCTTCTGGCCTTTGTGGGCATGTGTTACCAACTGCTGGCTTGCCTGGGGGCTGGCTATTCAAAGGTAATGTCTATAGGCCATTTCATTTCTGTTCTGTGTGGTCTCTCCTCCCCCAGCAGGCTAGCCAGGCTCGTTCTTATGTCACCAGCAGGGTCTCAAAGGAGCAGGCAAGGTACATGAAGTCCTTGAGTCCCAGGCTAGATCCAGCACATGGTCACTTGTGATGCATCCCGTTGGCCAAAGCAAGTCATGTGGCCAGCCCAGACTCAAGGGTAGGGGACAGACCGAAAGTGCTTCAGCATCACACTGGCACTATTGTGAATACAAGGAGGGGAAGAATTATGTGTGTTTTTGCAATGAGTCTGCCCCCCCCCCCCCCCCGGGCCAAATGAAGATCAAGAGACTGTCACAGACACCATATCTCATTCACTTTTGTTTCTCTAGTGCCATCCTGGTATTCTCAGTGCCTGACATGTTTGGGCATTTAACAGATGTCTTAGAAACAGTTTAATTCATTGTCTTTTACTCCTTTAAATAGGCTTTGAAATCTGACCAGAATCAAAATTCTGTTAAAATGTGATGATTACCTGATTACCCTGACTAGGAGAAGCTTCTTTTCAATTGCATGCTTAACAGTTGTTAGTCATGGTAAGAAAATTAGAAAACCTGACTTTGTTCAAAATAGGTCTTGTGCCACTTAATAAAAATCCTGACAAAAACTTTTGCCCAAAGATATTTATTATAACATTATAAGGACAAATACAGTAAAAATGTAATTTTAAATTTAAAGGATGGTTACGGTATATCCCCATGACAGAATACTAAACATCCATTATAAAAACATCAGTGGAAAATATTTTATAATATAGACATAGTATAAATATATTTAATGTAGTATGTAATACATTTAATATCTATCAAGAATATATTTACATATGTCTTATAAAATACTTAAATATGAATAAACACATTTAATATATTTATGTAATACATACAATTATATTATAATATATTCTAACACTTCTGCAATATATAATGTAAACATGAATACACATATGAAGGGACTGTGATTCCATGCAAGGTATGGATATACTTGGGCAAATGAACTATAGTTATTATGTTTTTACTGTTTTTTCTATTTAATGAATATCCTACAGTATAAATATGTTGTGCTTAAAATAACAAAAATAACAAAGACAAAAGGAAAGAGGGAGAGAAGGAAGACCGTTACTTAGCTCTTCTGTAAGGACTCTTTCTAGAACATCACAGGTTGCCCCATAGGCCATTTAATTTATGTCCCTAACTTCCAGTGGTACCACAGCAAAGTTATATAAAAAGTTCCACCAAGGAACAAGTTCAGTGGTTGAACGCTTTTCTGGAAATCTCCATTGGGTAGAGTGTATAGATCTCAGTGATCAGAACAGCAGATATGTGGGGACAAAGGCCTAGTGTAAGTTTATTGGAAAAGTTGAATATCAAGGACCATCCTGAAGTTAAAAATCACACAGTAAGTGCCTGGAAGGCAACAGGACCAGTCCTTTCTGAGTGTCTCAGTGGAAGTGGCTGATGGGGTGGGGGGAGGAGAAGGGGCATAGGATGCCAGCCTTAACTCAGGAAGCCATGTGATGGATGCACAAGGGTGCAGATGGCCCTGGGTGGGAGTAGGAAGAAAATCTCACTCAGGTGCATATACCAACCAGTGATGGAGGGCAGACTTGAAGATGACAGGTCAGAATCACAAGTTAGCTTCAATTTGGAGTCACTATGGCATGTAATTGCTTCTTGGACTGATTTGCAATGGAGAAATACCAGTTTCATCATCATTATTTTTAATCTCAGTTAAGAGGTCGGTCTGCTTTTCCTTCCCTTTCTTTCCCCCTTTCTCTTCCTCTTAGTTTTCCTTTTCCTGTCCCTCTTCCTCCCTCATGTGCTAATCTCCAGCACAAGGAGGAGGAATCTGCAACACGATGGATGTGTGAACCCCCAGTCATGATTTTGATCATCCTTGAGTGTAGCTACCCTTCTCTGATAGTCAACAATCATCCCTATTCACTTCTTTCATATTCTCTTCTAAATCATTTAAAATCTCTCCACTTCAGACTTCTCTCCCTGATTTACAAACAGGAGAAGTCAGACTTTCTTCAGGCTGATTCACTTAAATATTAAAACATTTTAGCAGTGCACAACTGCCTCTAAATTTCAGCTTTCATGGCTTGTGCTTTTACTAAATTAATAGTCAGCACTTCCATAGCATTTGTAATTTTTTTCAAAGCAGTCCACAAACATTAATTAATGCTAATGCTACCCTAAGAGAATTCTATAACTAGCTAACTGACTGAACTTTATCTCAAATTATTTTTAAATGGTTTTCAACTTGGGAGGGAAGTTGGAGAGAATGTGCAAGAGTGTATAGCATTTGCTATCATTTGCTGCCTCCTAAAAGTAATGATGCAGCAAATTGAAGTGAATCATCCTCTGAAGGATATTAAGGTTTGATCCACCTGGAATTAATCATCTCTAAGAATTACCTGTTGCCTAAACTGAATCAACCAAAGCAGTGCTTGGAATACACATTTAAATACAAAAATTGTTCATAATCTGGGCATCTTGTCTCTCTTTACTTAACATTAATTGCAGTCCTAGGATTCTGATCATTCTGCTTTCTTTGCTTCTTATTACTATCTGCAAAACAAAACAAACACAAAAGATGAAAAGAACAATATGGTTTGTCCGTGTCAGTCAATAAATACTTATTTAATACCTAAATGTCACATAAACTGTTAGTTCCTAGGGAAAGGAGAGAAAACAGTAAAAATAAAACAAAGTGACAACCTACTGTTCTTAGAGTAGGCTTCATTTTAGTCATGAAATCAAGTTTACATGTAGCAATGATAAAGGATTACTAAGCTTTGTGTTTACAATGCAGTAGGAAGAAAAATCCTTGTCCACCTAAGGAGTTGGGCGGGGCCTCAAGGAAAAGTTAGATGTCGATTTGACATTATTACATGGTCTGGTGGGTTTGAACCACCCTGAAATATTAAGGGAGCCACTGCAACTTCTTCAGCAGAAGGTAGAAAAGTGCAAGAATCATTTTAGGCTGAGAGTCATAAGCAGGATGTCCTGAAGTTTGGAAAGATGGGATAGTAGCTTGAGGACTTGGCAGAAGGTAAGGTAGGATAGAGTGGCTCAAGAATAGAGTGATTAGAAGGTGTATACTGGACTCAGATGAACGTGGGTTCAAATCCTAGTTGTTGTTGTTGAGCCTTGTTTTATTTTGAGAGAGACAGAGACAGCACCAGTAGGAGGGGGCAGAGAGAGAGGAAGAGAGAGAATCCTAAGCAGGCTCTGTGCTGCTAGCACAGAGCCCAATGTGGGGCTTGAACCCACAAAGCTGTGAACTCATGACCTTAGCCAAAACCTAGAGTCAGATGCTTAACCGATTGAGCCATGCAGGAGCCCCCCAAATCCCAGTTCTTTGTCGATGAGTGGCCTTGAGCTTTCATTTTCTCATCTATAAAGGGGGATGTGAGATTTAAATGAAGTTGTACATGGAAAGCACTATATTTGACCCCAGAAAAAAGTATGATAGAAACTTGTACTAAATGATAAGGATCATTTTTATCTCCTGATCATCCAATGAACCATTTTTGCATCTGTGCCCCAGATGTGCATTCTCTTTACTGATGAAATTGAAAGTCATGGATTTCTGTGTTGTGCAGTATGTTAGACTACTCTGACTGTAACTGCTAGAACAAAATATCCTTGACTATTTAAAAACCAAACCTGTTCAAATTTATCTGAGAGTTGGCAAGAAAGCAAAAAGTCTTTGAAAGCTGCACTAAAAAAAAGAAAAAATTAGTGAAGGTAAGAATCAGGCAGGGCAGAGGAGCTAGCAGGAAACTTGCAGAAAGCATCTGTTGAGCCAATATGATGTGGGGCCTGAGTTTTCCTGGTCTCCTGGGCATGCAGGAATTAGGAGATAAAGCTTTGGTCCACACCACACCGGTGGGCAGCGTATTAGGAGGTTCCCCTTTGTTCCCCAAATTGATCACAAAGGACTATCTCAGCTGTAAATATAAAACCCGCCCCACCTACTGCCTCCTAAGGGAGCTGCAAGGAAATCTGCCCTTCTTGAACCTGGTTCTGGGTGGAAAAGAAAAAAAAAGTCATCTTTGAGAATTCATAACTAGCCCACATGTGAGTTTGCAGCTTGAATTAATATGACTTGTGTGCTTCAAAAAATATTCTGGCTGAGAATTTCCTATAACATGTGGCTGGGTGCCTGGCAGGAAAAAAAAACAACTCCACAAATTCAGTTCTTCCCTAGACTAGCCCTTTTCCAATTCTAATGTACATGGGGTTATGATTAAAATGCAGATTCTGATTCAGCAGGCCAGGGGCTTGAGATTATGCATATCTCATAATCTCTCAGGTTAAGCAGATGCTGGTGGCCCATGGATCACACTCTGAAATAAACTAAGAAACCATCTTCAACTCCAGGTCTCAAAGAAGGTCCACAGAAAACATCTCAAGTATATGAAATCACAATCCATAACTTTAAAACACAAAAGAAAGCAAAGTTAGCAGGACCAAGAGTGAATTAGACCAATGAACACTTCAGGTTTTAGAATTACCCTCCTCAGAATATAAAATGGATATTTAATGCATTTCAATTTTTGTATGAGATTGAAAATATGAGCAAGGAGAAGTAAAGTTATGTAAATATCTGATAAGGTTTAGTGAAATGGAAGACATCTAGATGTGAAAAAATATACCTATTAATCATAAGGTTTTATAAATTAATGGAGGAGTTCAGATTAAATCAAGCTGAAGAGAAAATTATTATTTTTAACTATGATGTTTTAAAGAATGTATTTAGAATTAAGCATAGAAAGACCATGGAGAAGAGGAAATATTTGAGGAAATAATACCAGAGAATTTTCTAGAACTAAACATAAAAATCTTTAGGGTTCAGAATGCCTGACAATTTTGAAATGGAATAATATAAAATCCATGCTAAAGAAAAGATTTTCAAAGTTTTTTAGTGAATAAGAAAAATTAAACCTTCCCCCCTCCAAAAAAAAAGACAGTTTAACTGCCAACTTCACAGCAATAACCATGGACGCCAAAAGATCATAAAACCGTATTTTTAATGATTTGAGAGAAAATAATAGAATTTTCTACTCTTTCCCCCCCATCCCCAAACTATTTTTTAAGTTTATTTATTTTGAGAGAAACAGAGTGTGAGCAGGGGAAGGGCAAAAAGGGAGAGAGAGAATCCCAAGCAGGCTTTGTGCTGCCAGCGCAGAGCCTGATGCGGGGCATGATCTCACAAACTGCGAGATCACGATCTGAGTCAAAATCAGGAGTCAGGCACTTAACCAACTGAGCCATTCATGTGTCCTCCAAAACTATTTTCCGTAATGAAAAACTGGAACTTTTTCAAATGTATGAAAACAGTTTATTGCCATTGGAGTAATTCTAGACGATGTATTGCATACAGAAGGAAAATTATTCCAGATAGAACTTTTATGAAGTAAGGAGGAATAATTAGAAGAAAAGGCTTTTTTTTTTTTAAAGAGACATAATACATGATAAGGGAGGGTGATAATTGGATTTATAAGTGTTTAATGTCCTTTTATCTGCAAAATGTGCAGAGATACTGGTAAACTTGAGTTTGGTAAATTCTCATTTTCCGTTTCTGGGGAAACCAACAGAAGGAGAGTGGCAGAATATATAAGTTCTAAGCTAGTAGAAACAAAATGAAAAAAATGAATCTAAAGAGAAAAAAGAAAAATGAAGTAACATAGAAAAGGCAGCCTACATTAAAAACATGCAAAATAATAGAAGTAAATAAACCCAAATATAATAGAGGTAGATACAGATATAATAGGTTATAGTGGATGAATATTGATTAAATGTTTCAGACAAAGATTGTCAGACATGAGAAAAAATTTTTTAAAGGAAACATCTAGCTGAGTGGCTCCTATAGTGTGATCCCTAGACTAGCAGAATTAACATCACCTGAGAAACTGTTAGACATACAGAGTTTTGAACCCACTCTAGACCTACTGAATCAGAATCTGGTGATGGGTCCCAAAGACCTGTGTTTTAACAAGCCTTCCAGGTGATGCACGCTACAGTTTGAGAACCATTGCTCTAGTTATGCTATATGTTCTCTGAAAAAGACATGTCTAAAACATGAATAAAGACATCTGAAAGAAAGTGGATAGATAAATATACCAGTTCAAATTGTGTTCTGTGGAGCAGTTGCAAAACAGACATCTACTATATTTATCAGAAATGTAGAGGGCACCTGGGTGGTTCAGTTGGTTGAGCATCTGACTCCTTGATTTCAGTACAGATCACGATCCCAGGGTCGTGGGTTCGGGCCCGCACTGAATGTAGAGCCTGTTTAAGATTCTCTGGGGGTGCCTGGGTGGCTCAGTCGGTTGAGCATCTGACTTCGGCTCAGGTCGTGATCTCCTGGTTTGTGAATTCGAGCCCCGCATTGGCTCCATGCTGACAGCTCAGAGCCTGGAACCTGCTTCAGATTCTGTGTTCCTCTCTCTCTGTCCCTCCCCCCCCCCCTCTCTCTCTCTCAAAAATAAACTGTAAAAAAATTTTTCAGATTCTCCCTCCCTCTCTCCCTGCTCATTGTGTGCTGTCTCTCTAAAAATAAGATCTTTTTTTTTTTAATGAAAGATTTCAAAGCTCCACCTTACATCTGATTATCAGTCTTTGGCCCTAAGAATTGGCATTTTAAATGTTTCATAGGTACCCTAAGGTATAAGAGCCACTGTTCTATTCAACTGAAGGAGAAAATCTTTTAATTCCAAGGGTGAATAGGGGTCTGGGGATAAATGAGAGAACAGCCAGGAATATAATGTGGAGCAAGGCGAATATGTGAGATGAAGTGGCCAGTGGTCAGTTATAAGTTGTGCAGAATGTAAGAGTTTAAAGAACAATGATAATATTCCAAGTGAGTTTTTTTTCCATGGCTACAATATAACCCCAAAACTTGTCATTCTAATTCTAAATGAAATTGGCTACACCAAGATGTGCATTCTGGATTATTTTTGTTTATATGTTAACTTGAATGTTGATGAGAAGGAGTTCCATATGTTAGGCTTTTGGGGGGGGTATGAAGGTTAACAGGTGCTAAATCTATAGGATGATAAACCAACTTTCTTTGGTAGATGAGTGAGTGCAGGGGGAGTATATTAAGAATGCAAGTATCTCTGGACTACTCAAATGTCTTAGGGGAAGACTCTGATATTCCACTAAAGATAGACTGAGAACATGAGCAAACTTTCCTAACTCTGAAGAGTTAGGGACACTACAGATGACATATAACTCCAAAATTCATGTGCCAGTACTGAATTCACAAAGTAAGAGTTCAGTTCATGCTTGTTGACTTTTCCAAGTCTTGATCTTCATTTCCAAAAAGGATATGAGACTTGAGATCTAGATGTGTGAATTCTCTGACAGCAGTGAGAGTGATGTTCACTTTCTGTGGATAACGAACTTTGAGAACCTGATCACACCCTTAGAACGAATACCTTCTTTTCTGTTACTGAGGCAGTGTTTCTTGAAACCAGCTCAGTACCAACTCTATCTTTACTGTTATCCATCTTCAGGTTATTCAAGGATTCAAGCACAAAGCAAGACTTCTACTCTGTTCTAAATCTGTCAGCAGCAAGTGTTAAGCAATACAAAGTACCAGATAAACAACTTAGAGTAATAACTTGGATTTAAGATGCTGTTGGAAAAAGTTATGATGTAGTCGGGACGTATTCAGCCTGTTTGCCGAGTAAAACCCTTTTTTTCCCCCCTGTGTGGAAAGAAGATGAAGTCAGTTTTTTCCTTCCTGGGATCCATCTTGCAAACTGGAACATAAAAGTAAAATAGAATTTGAATTTCATATTTCAGATTTCCTACTTGAAGAATTTCAAACCCTTGGCTAAAGCTATATATTACTAAGGGATATCATAGGGAAGAAAATACAAATTCTAGAAGTATCAGCTGCTGTTTAACAGTTAGGATTAACTTATATCCAATGTTGACCTTGAGGGTAGAGCATTTTTATTGAGAATCAATCCAAATCCAGAAGTTATACTTTGGCCCCAAATTTGAATAAATAATAATCATTAAAATTCAGGAGAAATGGAGAGATGTGACTATTCTCACTTTACTATAGTTAGATATTATCTGAGGTCTACCAGATCTTAAAAATGTAGGGAAAAAAAAGTACAACCCCCAATTCAATATTCTCAGCTGTTCCATTTATTAGGAAATCTCAAAGTTCATCCCATGATTTTTGTGTCCAAAAAAGCTTACATTGTCTTCTGTTTTCATCTTTACCATTTATATACTACATTCCATGTTGACCAGAAAATAAAAGTCATCTTCCCTTGATTTCCACAAGACACTATAGTCAAAAAGAAAACTATATAAAAATTCCACATAAAGCATGTAGATAATTTTACTTATCATGCAGGATCCTTGGAGAGGTTACATTTCACACTTCACATCATGAAAGCTCAGGATCACTAATGTAACCTTTTATTGGTTTTTCTCTCTTCCTTGTCTCACTGCAAACATCCCATGCCTCCTGGGATCACCTCTTAAAGAGGTGTCGATGGTCCCAGATTCTGTGGATGGGTTCTGCTTTTGGAGAAATCCAGTTTAAGACAACAATATCCTATCTCAAAAATAGGTATTGCAGATCATGTGGTTGTAAGAACTCAATGAGGTAATTTATGTGAAATACACGAACTATGCCTGACACTTAGTAAGCCCTCAGTAAAATATTTGCAATTGATGGACTCACTAAAATGATCAGTTCCTTGGCTTTCTGTTCTTTGAATCCTCATTTGTGATTCACATTTGGAGAAGAGCATGTGATTGGATTAGAATGTGTCACTTGTCCTGTTACTGTCAGGGTTATGACCTGTAGACTGAGAGCTCTTGTGAGGATGGTGTGAGGTAGGAACAGATTAAATGTCACTAAAGAAGGGTAAACTGGGAAGACAAATGACCTCCCCACTGGAGTTCTAACCCTTGCTCTATGTATGAGGGAATTAAGACTTAGAAAGATTCTAGAATTTGAAGTCCTACAGTCAGCAATGTGGAGCAGACCTTGTATTCAACTCCAATTCCAATATTCATTTTTCTACAATGTTCATGAAAAACACTGATTATGATTTGGCACTAACTGCACATCTGACCCTGAAAATGTATTTAATGTACCTAATCCTGAATTTCCAGCATTAGTGAAATTGTTTATTTGTGCTCTTTTGCTTAAAATGAGTTGGAGAGAAAATTGCTTTTTCCAAATCTTTTACAAGTTATTGGTGAAAAATAGTACTAAGATGTCCAGTTGGGCTCTAAACTGTTGACAATCAAGAACCATTACAGTGACATAACAAAAGAATTCCTTTGAGCATGGAGAATGGATGTTAAAAGGTTACTAAATCTATGTCCAGGCATGTTGACTGGACTAGAATCAAGAAGGAATAAAAGAGCTGAATTTGGGGGGTAAAGAAAGATAGTACAGCCTTATAATGAGAAGTGTTTAAATTCCAGCTGGAGGAAGAAAAGTCTGGCTTTCAGTGACCATAGTCTACTTTATTATTTTTGTATGGGAAACTGTGGTCTACTTAAGGCAAAGAAATAGTCCCAATGAGCAATGGGAATTATACCAGTAGGCCCAATTGTAACCCTAAGGCATAGTATGACCACTATGTGCTATGGAAAAAGACTTTTGAGTCTCCATAAATCACACCAAATATCCACATTCTGGACAGAACCACCAGCCAAGGGGTTATCTTTGAGTTCAAAAGATACATTGGTAATATGTAAAAGGACTTTAGCCTATTCAGGGAATAAGCATTGTATATAAATCTAAAATAACATAGTCCCTGAGAAATAATCCAACTTTTAGCACGTAAAAACTTTGTGGATTCCAAGAACAAATGTCACCAGCTGAGGTGAAATTATATATTTCTATAGCCTGGTCCAGTGTAGGGAAATTTTTAAAATAAACTGTGGGGCTATGACCCCATTTCACAACCTGCCCACAATAAATTCACCGTATAAATTCCCCCAACAACAGCAGCTACTAAAACCCCTCAGAAAGATAAAGTGACCTTCTCTGGTAGTCAGATACTGTTATTTTTAGGACATGTTTTACAGAACAATTTTCTGTGTTTTTGCAATAAAGAAAATTATTTTGACCTTTTGTGCACCTAAATTTGTTTAAAACAAAACCTATTTCTAGCTATAAACCAGACTTTGGGGGAACTTTTGGCTGTGGTTCTTATTTTGCACTGACTTGGCAGGAAATAGCTTGTTTGAATCTGGGCAGTCACAATTTTTGTGTATTTAGTTAGATGTCACATAATTATGTATGCCTTTCTGATGCAAAGGATAATTAAATACATCTGCATTCCTTTTGAGATGAGGAAAAAAACTACAAAAAACAGTATAGTAACACCTTAATTGTCTCAATTACTGCAGGCATGGAGAGTTTTTAGATTTACAACTAAAGAAAAGTCAGTCAGGAACTCTTATTTCCCCAAATATTTTTTTTAATTAAAAACTCTAAAATATATTAATAAATATACTGTGACCCACTAGACCCTTTACTTTTCACATAGTGCAGGATTGTTGGGTAAAAGCATGTAAGTTTAAACTTAATTTATACTTACCTGCAATTGTGCCTCAGAAGATTTGGAAAAATTTTAGTACGCAGCTCACATTTACATAGTACTCTGTATGTTCCAGTTATTTTTCTGAGTTTTGTATGGATATCTATAGGATTATGTATAGATATGTGTATATTAATACACTTAATCCTTATATCCTCGGGGGAAGCAGGTACTATTACTAACATCCTCACTTTACAGATAAGGAAATAGGTACTGAGAAGCTGAGTAACTTGCCTAAGACTATGCTGTATGGAAGAAACAGGGTAGGAATTTCAGCATGTTGGCCCCAGAGCCTATCTGTGCTCTTCACCATCACACTACAGTGCCATGAGGTCAGTTATCTTCTGGATAATTTAGGTGCTGTGGCTTATTGGTGTGGGACAGAGTGGGCATAGATTAAATCCCCTTTACTTCTGGGGAGTGCCTGGGTGGCTCAGTCAGTTAAGCATCCAACTTTGGCTCAGGTCATGATCTCACGGTTTGTGGGTTTGAGCCCCATGTCAGACTTTGTGCTGACAGCTTGGAGCCCGGAGCCTGCTTCAGATTCTGTGTCTCCCTCTCTCTGTGTACACCGCACCCCACCCCCCGCCCCCCCCGCCGCACCTACTTGTGCTCTGTCTCTCTCAAAAATAAATAAAAGTTAAAAAAATAATCCCCCTTTCTTCTGTAATCAGCTTCATGACCTTAGGCAAATCACTTTGGGCACGGAATTATATTTTTTGCCATTGAATTAAAGGGGTTAATCTAGACCTGAGGTGTCCGTTATGGTCATCAGTACGCTCATGTGGCTAATAGGCTGCCTGAAACAAATTGACATTGCCCTAAGTGTAAAATACAAAACAGGTTTTGGGTATGAAGAAAATAATTTAAAATATCTAGTATTTTTTATATTGGTTTTGTGTTGAAGTGATATTTTGGATATACTGAGCAAAAAAATTTATTAAAATTAATTTTACCTGTTTTTACTTCTTTCATTGTGACTCCTAGAAACACTAAAATTCCATATGTGATTTAACTTTGTGGTCTACGTGTATTTCTGTTGGATTGTAGTGGTTGTACCCAAAGTTCTTTGTCTACATTGGTATTGCCTCAGAGGCATAGGCAAGGAGATACAATTCCAGAAATAGCTTTGATATCAAGATTTTTCTCAAGAAAATTTTAGGATGTAGGTGTAGGACATTGACATTATAAAAATAACCAAAGACCACTCCAAGTTGTTAAAGTTATTTGCAAATGTTGCTCTTGGTTACTAGGAACAAATTTTCTTGGTTGCACTTCAAACTGAGGTGTCCTTCTGGTGTCTCAAGATGTCACAAGTGTCCTAGATATTCCAGTTCTGAGATTCTGTAGTTCTTCTAGAAACCTAGCCATGGACTTTGTAGAAGATGAAAATGGAGAAGTAAAGATGCAAAAATAGAACATACAACTTAGAAATTGGAGAATGTCAGTAATACTGCCATTTTTCTCCTCCTCAAAGAGCTGATGATCTCAGGAGGCTGCCAAGAGTGGATTCCCTGGAGGAAAGCAAATTCAAGGTGTTGGGATTAAATTGGCCCAACCTGGCTAGAGCACAGACTTGGCATTCCAATTCTGCCACTGCCACTGGCATTCCAGTTTTCTTGTTTTCACAAAGAGCTCTGTTTCCACCTGTACCAAGGTGTGGCAAGAGCAGCTGTCCTCCCAATTTTCACTGTCAGTGCTTGTTAGAGGTTAGATCCCTCCTACAGCTGGCCTAGCAAGCCCTGGGGATAATCTGATAGTTTGCTTTTGCCTGTGCATCATAAAAGTTGGATGATAGGATCAGCTTCAGGTTATAAGTTATACTTCTTGATAATTTATTACCTTAAAGATGTTGTGGGTGGTCATGGAATATAGAAGTTGTCAGCAGTCAGAAGTAGGGCACTAGTAAAAATTATGAAATTTTCTTTATTGTGAATTATTTTAATCCATTTGGTATATTACAAATGTATCTCAGATAAAATATGTATTGAATAAGGGAAAGTCAAAGTCAAAGAGAATAACAGCCATTTTAAAGATCTCTTCCTTACACTTTCCCTGTCATCTTTCAGATCATAATACAGAGCCATAATAACACTGTTGGATCATCCAAGCTTTCTGCTCTCAAGGGATTAATATTCTAATACAGTGGTTCTCAAAGTGTGGTCCCTAGGCTAGCCTCATTAGCCTCACCTGGGAACTTAGAAATGCACATTCTTTGGTCTCAGCCCAGACTTACTGAAACAAACTCTGGAGGTGAAACTCAGCCCTTAATGTTTTAATGAGCCCTCTAAGGGATTCTCACACAAGTTAAAGAACCAGTGCCATAGTAGACACTGGGGGTACCAGGCTGATGCCCTTTACCACTGGTGCAGTCATCTGTAAGTATCTGTGAGCAGCTAACAGCCCACAGTTGCAACCTCCAAACAGCTGTCCTTGGTTGAACCACCTCGTCCAGAAATGGAGACACCTCCAAGGTATGCCATAGTCCCCACTCTGGAGCCTGGCCAACAACTGCTGGATAGAGGGATACGAAAGCCCAGCCTCTTTATGTCAAGGCGGGACAACTCTATAGTATGATTAATGCTCCAGAGCTCCTCTGTGAGATCCTACCATAGATTTTACCATGTCCTTGCACATCTCCTTGCTCTTCGCTGTCTTGTTCCCCCATTTCCTTATAAAGAATCCTCCCTCCGTACATGCATCTGAATTCTTGTCTCAGGCTCTGCTTTCAGGGCATCTGCTCACCTAAGCCAGAAAACTGTGGCCTACAGTCCAGCCATCAGTTTGTGCAAATAAAGTTTTAGTGGAAAATATCTATGCCTGTTCATTTACACGTTGCCTGTGGCTGCTTTTGCACTACAATAGCAGACCTAAATAGTTGTGACAGAGACTGGATATAGTTCACAAAACCTACAGTATTTACTGTCTGGCTCTTAAAGGGAGAGTTGGCTGATGTTTGCTGATGTCTACCTAAGACATTAGCAAGGTCAGATGGACTAAACTAAAAGGAACAAAAGACCTTTCTGTGTATTAAGCATGTGCTATAAGCAGAGATGTGCTGGAGCCAGTCGTGGAATTGTTTCTTCCCAGCTCTACGTGTGTGGCATCATGTTGGTAGCCTGAAATCAGCCATGAAATCATTTCCACTATGGAAATTGGCAAATTCTATAAATAAGATATTTTTTTCCTGGAGTTCCAGGTGTTTAGTATTTACCAGCACATCACTGGTTATAAGCCAGATGCCTTATACCCTTTAGAATGGTACAGAAAATCAAAACTCCTCAATCCTTTTTTCTTTTCTTGTTTACCATTAAGATCTCTCAAGTGTATGTGTAGGCACTTATAAAATAGTCACTTAAAATTTTTATTTTATTTACAAAAAATCTTGTGGGCATACATAATCTTTGGGGTCTGTCTCATGCCTTCTTTTTTATAGTAGTCTGTCTTGCTAAATTTTCTCTGAGATGGGGCACTCCCTCCACTTTATTGGGTTGCTTCATTGTAGTCTTGTGGTCAACCTCAGCTTTCCTAACAGATTCTCTTGGGCATAGCTTTGGTCTCAGCACTTCCAGAATTTATACAAGTCTAAAATTTTGTTACCTCTAAATACTCCTGTTCTCAGAGGTTTATTTGGTCTAACAGAGCCCTTTAGCCACTCATATCTGGTTAGTACTTTGAAAGTGTTAGAGAGTTTTCTAGTTTTCTCAAATAGAAGAGAGCTAGAAGAGTAGGGTTCACAACTGTTTCTTTTGGGGGAATATAGTTGTTAGCCTATCAGATGACCTGACCCACCCCACCCCAGTGGTCCTCATTTTCTATTATTCATGTTCTGTGTAATCTCCTCTTGTGTGAATCAAGATGTCCAGTAAGATATTGCAGAAATGGCAGTGCATGACTTCCAAGGATACATCGTAAACGATCTCATGGCTTCTTCCTTGCTCCCCTGGATCCTTCATTCTTGGAATCCATCTACTGTATGGTGAGGACACAAGCAAGCAGACCATTGAAGAGGAACTGAAGAAGGCCTCTCACCGACAGCCAGCACCTCAGAAGTGAATCCTCTGGCCCCAGTCAAAACTTGAAATGACTGCAACCTAACCCAGCTAAGTTGTTCTTGAATTCCTGATCCATAGGAGCCATGTGAGATGATAAATACAGTTGTAGTAAGCAGACAAATTTTAGGGTCATTTGTAATTTAGCAATAGATAACTAATACACTAAAAGTTTATCCCCTTCAGTGGTGGTTCATGAGCAATCAGAATTTGGAACTCTCATCTAAATTTGAAAGATGGTACATCCCAACAGTCTTTGGGAGACAGATAATTATTTCTACTCCAGTATGCTTGCATAACTGAAAGTATTTTTGTCTCAAAAGCCGAGGAAAGTCCTATTAACCTGTGAATCATCTGATATGTGTTACTGCCTCACTGCCAAACAGAGCTCTGTAATGTGCCAACCTACCACTCCGGGTCAGAGATAGCAATTTTGTTTAATGATTCTGGCTTGCAATTGATTTTATTTAATCATGATATACTTTTTTTTTTTTTTAGTTGAATCATCTGGAAATGCTTTTCCTAGCACTTGAGTCATGACAGACATTTATTTAAGACAACTAAAATGCCCCATGAGTTCGTAATGCTATGTAATAAGCCCTTTGCCCTCAAGGCTACCTCTCCATCTCTGGCCTAGATAATAACTTGTCCTATTCTCAGAAGACAACAGGTATATTCAAAGCCCAGTGTGTTTGTGCTTCCACCTGAATTATTAAGCACATCATTTATTTTCTACCCTACTGAAGTTACTGCTGATTTTTTTCCCTCTAGTTATTGTGTTCTGTACACTTTTTATCCTAATTTGATTCTCTTCCTTAACTGGTACTTTAACTTTGCATCTTCATTTTTTTCTTTTAAAAACTACTGAAAGAGAAAGACTCTGATGTTCTTTGAAGCAATGTTTAACGCATGAAAATTATTAACCTCTTTTGGCTTCCCATCCTGTTTGGAAAGCTTATCAGTTTTTGCTTCATAGATGTCGGCTTTTATCCACTGTGTAGAATCATCTGGTCTAGGATGCAATTTTCATGTATGATTTTAGCCATGAAAAAGTCTCCAATCGCATATGATTCTTGGATGAAAAAAATTCTTATAACACCACCAACAATTTGACACTTGTTCTGAAATTATAATGTAACAACAGTTTGTCTCCTGAGCAGAGTTTCTGTCTGGTAAAAGTGGTCAGGAAAATATATATTTGCCATCTTCTCTGTGCTCACCTCCAGTCCTCTTTTGTCCCCTTCTTCCTTCCTCAGGGTGCCTCCTTGCACATGACCCCCCCCAGGCTCTGCCCCAGGCCTCACTTGAACCCCTGCTCCATGCTTTTTGCCCTTGTCTCCAAATCAAATTTCTCCTGTCTTAACACTGTGGTTTGCAAATGCTTTTTATAGTGCTATCCTAACAAAGTCTTATATGCTCCTTCAGTAGACAGATAAAAGCAGTGTTGTCTTACATATTTATTTGCAATTTCCAATTCATTAGACTTACTTATTAAATTCAACCAGGAGATTAGTAAGAAGGTTGCCTGAACACAGATACAAAATCAGGGCTTGCTGGTGGAATTTGGAGTCTTATACCAACCTTATCATGTAATTTATCTCATTTTCTAAAACACTTTTTGCATATAGACAAACAAAATCCTGACTCAAATCAGTTGTGGCAAATGGTAACACATTTGTTAACAATTCACCCTGAAATATCAAAATACACTTCAAACATATCCACAAATTTGAAAATGGCATAAAATAACATTTTGTTTCCAAACAGAATTATTTTAAATATCTAATGATCTAATTACTTTAAATATCAAGCATTCACTTTAACATTCATTTTAGAGCAATGGAAAATGCTTTTTAGATTAATAACCTAATATATTCAGCAATCTCACTTAAAAAAAATCAGTGCTCATCTCTTCAGCAGTGCAGTCAAAACTTCAGAAAAGTCAGGTTTTATTTTTTTTCTGACATTCTATGAAATGTTTCCTATGCCAGATGATTTTCTTTAAGGCCAGACAGAGTTCTTTCAGCTCAGGGAAAAGAAAAATCCAGCAAGACCTGCAAGGGTGGGAAGCCATGTCAACTAGAGGTGCATTTAGCTAATAGTCTCTTTATACTTCAGGAATCATTGACCCCATCTGTTAATGGGTGGGTCAACTGATCTCTGTTAATGTGTGGTCAAGAGCAGTGGTCAGCTTCTGAGGAATTGCTTTCATTTTGCTCTTAAGTGTCCTTATATCTGGGACAGCCAGTGTCCAGCTCCAGGTCAAAGAAGAATCAGTAAAGTGGGGTGGGGGCTCTGCTCATATGCACCCTGGGATTCATTCTCTTCCTCCTTTTCACAGCTTTCCTTACTCCCACCCTTTCCTCTGGTGTTCTTCCTCCTCTCACCCATATCCATTAAGTCTTGGCCATGTGAGACTCTACCTTGTTTGACTTACTGTGTATAGTAGGTCATCCACGTATCCTTATTACAAGAAGCAGAATACCTATGTGCATGCACAAGGCAGTGTCTTCTTACGCTCTACTCATAGTTTATGGATAAAGATATACAGGATGGATTATTTCATCAGAAGTAATCTTATGAACCCCTCATCTTAGGGCTGCCTGTAAATGCCTGCAGGTAATGATAAAATTTGGGTACCATCATTTGTGTTATTTCAGAGAACTCACAAAAATCTAATTGGAAGGCCACCTTGTCGTAAAAATTGACAACATTGGTGCTACCATCCAGCACTCTTGACAGCTATTGGCATCAAAAGTTAGCACTCCCCTCATTTGAATATATTTCATCCATGTTTTGATGAGAGCTTCCACTGCTATCATACGTTGTGCCATTGCCTCTGTACCATCAGCACAGGTAGTCTGACGTAAGGGTGCCAAATTATATGACGGCAGGTTGAAAGCAAACATAAACATTTAGCAGTATATTCCCCACCTGGTTGTCACAAAAACACACTTCTCAAAAAATTGAGATGGCTACAAGGTTAGCCCTCTTTATGTCTAGTTGAATTAAATTTAAAGTGGTCACAAACTCTTTGATAGACTGTGTGGAACAAAGGTTGGATGTTTCCTTTTATCAGGCAAAGGTACTGACAGTGTGCTGTTGTTGTCTGTTCATGTTTTTCTCCTCCTGTGGCAGTAACTCCTTTGAATGATACCATAGCGTATTTTATTTAAAAATTTTTATGTGTCTATAGTGTATTATAGTGCATTTTAATCCTTGTGTCTAAACTTGGCTTGCCTGCATTTTAAAAATGTGTGCAATTTTTATGCTGAAAGAGGCTGAAATCCTTATTTTTATACTGTTAGCTTTAGATATGGCATTGAAACCTGGGAAGGGCTATAGGAGAAAATAGAAAAATTTCACTGCATAAAACACAATGAGCACTTGGGTAACTTTTTATGGCCTTACAAAAATGATGCCAAATACCTAATAAGTATCCTTGTGCTCTGTCGTCCCTGGGAAACTTCTGAGACTTTTCATTTCGAGACTTTCATTCTGTCTGTGTGATCCCCTTTGGCTGAAAACCCATTTGCTAATCACATAGGATGGTGTGTCATTTCCTCCTGTGCCTGCTCAATCTCTCCACTCTATCAATAAATTTCTTAGTTTTTTCTTTAATCTGTGAATCACTTCTGGTTTTATGAGTAATTCTGTCCCCTTCACCTGAAATATTATAAAACTGATAAATATAAACGATAGACCTAAACACTTAAAGTGTGTAAAGCCTAAATCTCTGACATCATCATGGAGAAATACGCTCTGTGTTTACTAACCACATAGTTCCCTGTGCTAGAAGTAGAGACCGAGCTGTGCCAAACATATATTGGGTCCGTACAGTATATTTGGAAGGCAGTTTGATAACCATTGCTTTAGTGCAACTCAGCTCTTTGATTAAGTACAATGTTGTATGAATGGCCACAAATCAATTTGCTTATTCAGAAAAGGACACTTGCTAATCCAAATAAAGTTAAAATTTACTGTAGGAAGTATAAATGATTCTAGAAAGAATGACCCAGTGAGCTGACTAAAAGTGCAGAGTCCTGGGCCATCTGCTCATGGATTCGGATTCAGTAAATCCAGGGTTGATCCCAATATTCTAAATTTTTACAAATACCATATGCAGGAGGTTCTGATACATGTTGTACATACATCATACTTTGAAACCTACTGCTCTAGAGTATCGGAAAGAAAGCCAGTGATGGCTGTTTCCCGCAGAGAGCTGTTTAGAGTTACTTGAATGTGGTGCCTTCTAGGGCCGTATGTTCCCTTCAGACTTCGCCTTGAAATAGGAAGGTTGAGTAACTATTGCAGAGGTTTTTCATTTGTTGCCCCAAGATTGCTGGCAGTGGCCTTTAAAAAAGACAGGTATTGTAAAATCAGAGAAACTTGGTAAAGTTAATTAACTTTATCACCACCATTTTTCCCAGCTGTCAATTAAGTGTTTCCACAAGGAGAGATTCTTCTTGCACGGTAGTAATTCTTTTAATCAGAGTAATGGCAGTATAAATTTAATGTGTCATTCTGTTTTTGTTAAACACATCTCACAAGCCACCTATAGTGTTGTTGCTGAACAGCACAAGTGAGAACACCTCCTGGAGACTTTGTCAGTCTTGGGGTGCAGTACAGATGACTAGACAGGTGCTTGCTGCTCACTCCAAGGCCAGTTATATGGGGAATCTTCATCTTTCTGTGGCTTGGCTAGATGATATTTGGGCAAGACTGCTGCAGGGATTCCCCCCTCTCTATTGCCCACCAGTATTTGCATATGTTTTCTCCATTTGAATTTCTTTAGGAACAAGCCTCAAAGGGCTTGAGTACTTATCATTTAATTGGTTAAGGTACAGAAAATACTAGGGGTGTAAGGGTATGAGATGGAGAAGAAAGGATAGGGTAGAGGCTGTGTTATCAAGCAAAGTAAGCACTGTGGGCAACTGAAAGGCCCTCTGAAACTGTAGGAGACTGTGAAGTACAAGCCCCAGGGTTAGCCTGCACAAGGAAGAAGGAGCTGGGATAGAGAACCATCAACTTCCTCTAGTACATGATAGGCAATGGCTGCTTCTGGGAACTGATTTGGCTTTTCTTTTATGCCAGTGGAGCAGGTAAAAAGTCATAATGCCAGGTGAGCATTGGTCAAAAAAAAGTCACCCAAGCCAGAAAATTAAATTCACTCTAGAATCTCCCCCAAAGCATCTCTGAATGTAAACTCAGGTATGGTTGGAAGTGGTTTATTATAAGTAACAAAAGATGTAACTGGGTTGACAAGAGTTACAGATTACAAGAGTTGTAGGAGCTCGGTCCCAGGGACCAGGAACAAAGATGAAATACATATTTATTATAATATTACAACTTCTATTAAATTGGTTATACAGATTAATTGCCCCAAATATCTGTGGAATCCACCCCTCCATTTCTGTTCTTCCACCACCATGTTGTTTTGGGTTCTTATCTTTCATCTAGGTCATTGCACTAGCCATGTTTTATTTATTTATTTATTTATTTATTTATTTATTTATTACCATTTTCTTTTTAATTTACTCCAAGTTAGTGTATGGTGCAACAATGATTTCAGGAGTATATTTCTTAATGCCCCTTACCCATTTAGCCCATCCTCCCTCCCACAACCCCTCCAGTAACCCTCTGTTCTCCATATTTAAGGAGTCTCTTATAGCCATGTTACTTTTACGGCACCTGTATTTACCCTTTCTGGATTTTTCTCCATATTTCTTCCAGTGATCTCTTTCTTGTAAAACTATAAAATTCTTCACACATACAAAGCATATAAAAATAAGTGCGTATGTACTTATCATTTACTTTAAAAATCTATACTAATGTATCTGAGTCCCTCTGTAAATTCCAACTTGCTCTTTGCTCCTTTAATTGAAACTATTATCCTGAATTTGCTGTTAAGCACTTTCATGCGTTTCTTTATAACTTTAATTTTACTACACAAATTCTATCGCTAAACAGTGTGTATTTTTTGTATGTTTGAAAACTTACAGAATTTATATTCTGAATATCTTTTGTAAGCTTATTTTTTCCCACGTAATATTATTAATCTTTTGAGATTCATCTATGTTGATGAGTATATTTCTGGTTCTCTTATTTTTCTTTTGTTTTTTTTTTTTTAATTTTTAATTTTATTTATTTATTTATTTATTTATTTATTTTTTAATATATGAAATTTACTGTCAAATTGGTTTCCATACAACACCCAGTGCTCATCCCAAAAGGTGCCCTCCTCAATACCCATCACCCACCCTGCCCTCCCTCCCACCCCCCATCAACCCTCAGTTTGTTCTCAGTTTTTAACAGTCTCTTAGGCTTTGGATCTCTCCCACTCTAACCTCTTTTTTTTTTTTTTTTTTTCCCCCCCCCCCCCCATGGATTTCTGTTACGTTTCTCAGGATCCACATAAGAGTGAAACCATATGGTATCTGTCTTTCTCTGTATGGCTTATTTCACTTAGCATAACACTCTCCAGTTCCATCCATGTTGCTACAAAAGGCCATATTTCATTTTTTCTCATTGCCACGTAGTATTCCATTGTGTATATAAACCACAATTTCTTTATCCATTCATCAGTTGATGGACATTTAGGCTCTTTCCATAATTTGGCTATTGTTGAGAGTGCTGCTATAAACATTGGAGTACAAGTGCCCCTATGCATCAGTACTCCTGTATCCCTTGGATAAATTCCTAGCAGTGCTATTGCTGGGTCATAGGGTAGGTCTATTTTTAATTTTCTGAGGAACCTCCACACCGCTTTCCAGAGCGGCTGCACCAATTTGCATTCCCACCAACAGTGCAAGAGGGTTCCTGTTTCTCCACATCCTCTCCAGCATCTATAGTCCCCTGATTTCTTCATTTTGGCCACTCTGACTGGCGTGAGGTGGTATCTGAGTGTGGTTTTGATTTGTATTTCCCTGATAAGGAGCGACGTTGAACATCTTTTCATGTGCCTGTTGGCCATCCGGATGTCTTCTTTAGAGAAGTATCTATTCATGTTTTCTGCCCATTTCTTCACTGGGTTATTTGTTTTTCGGGTGTGGAGTTTGATGAGCTCTTTATAGATTTTGGATACTAGCCCTTTGTCCGATGTGTCATTTGCAAATATCTTTTCCCATTCCGTTGGCTGCCTTTTAGTTTTGTTGGTTGTTTCCTTTGCTGTGCAGAAGCTTTTTATCTTCATAAGGTCCCAGTAATTCACTTTTGCTTTTAATTCCCTTGCCTTTGGGGATGTGCCGAGTAAGAGATTGCTACGGCTGAGGTCAGAGAGGTCTTTTCCTGCTTTCTCCTCTAAGGTTTTGATGGTTTCCTGTCTCACATTCAGGTCCTTTATCCATTTTGAGTTTATTTTTGTGAATGGTGTGAGAAAGTGGTCTAGTTTCAACCTTCTGCATGTTGCTGTCCAGTTCTCCCAGCACCATTTGTTAAAGAGACTGTCTTTTTTCCATTGGATGTTCTTTCCTGCTTTGTCAAAGATGAGTTGGCCATACGTTTGTGGGTCTAGTTCTGGGGTTTCTATTCTATTCCATTGGTGTATGTGTCTGTTTTTGTGCCAATACCAGGCTGTCTTGATGATTACAGCTTTGTAGTAGAGGCTAAAGTCTGGGATTGTGATGCCTCCTGCTTTGGTCTTCTTCTTCAAAATGACTTTGGCTATTCGGGGCCTTTTGTGGTTCCATATGAATTTTAGGATTGCTTGTTCTAGTTTCGAGAAGAATGCTGGTGCAATTTTGATTGGGATTGCATTGAATGTGTAGATAGCTTTGGGTAGTATTGACATTTTGACAATATTTATTCTTCCAATCCATGAGCAGGGAATGTCTTTCCATTTCTTTATATCTTCTTCAATTGCCTGCATAAGCTTTCTATAGTTTTCAGCATACAGATCTTTTACATCTTTGGTTAGATTTATTCCTAGGTATTTTATGCTTCTTGGTGCAATTGTGAATGGGATCAGTTTCTTCATTTGTCTTTCTGTTGCTTCATTGTTAGTGTATAAGAATGCAACTGATTTCTGCACATTGATTTTGTATCCTGCCACTTTGCTGAATTCATGTATCAGTTCTAGCAGACTTTTGGTGGAGTCTATCGGATTTTCCATGTATAATATCATGTCATCTGCAAAAAGCGAAAGCTTGACTTCATCTTTGCCAATTTTGATGCCTTTGATTTCCTTTTGTTGTCTGATTGCTGATGCTAGAACTTCCAGCACTATATTAAACAACAGCGGTGAGAGTGGGCATCCCTGTCGTGTTCCTGATCTCAGGGAAAAAGCTCTCAGTTTTTCCCCGTTGAGGATGATGTTAGCTGTGGGCTTTTCATAAATGGCCTTTATGATCTTTAAGTATGTTCCTTCTATCCCGACTTTCTCAAGGGTTTTTATTAAGAAAGGGTGCTGGATTTTGTCAAAGGCCTTTTCTGCATCGATTGACAGGATCATATGGTTCTTCTCTTTTTTTTTGTTAATGTGATGTATCACGTTGATCGATTTGCGAATGTTGAACCAGCCCTGCATCCCAGGAATGAATCCCACTTGATCATGGTGAATAATTCTTTTTATATGCTGTTGAATTCGATTTGCTAGTATCTTATTGAGAATTTTTGCATCCATATTCATCAGAGATATTGGCCTGTAGTTCTCTTTTTTTACTGGGTCTCTGTCTGGTTTAGGAATCAAAGTAATACTGGCTTCATAGAATGAATCTGGAAGTTTTCCTTCCCTTTCTATTTCTTGGAATAGCTTGAGAAGGATAGGTATTATCTCTGCTTTAAATGTCTGGTAGAACTCCCCTGGGAAGCATTCTGGTCCTGGACTCTTATTTGTTGGGAGATTTTTGATAACCGATTCAATTTCTTCGCTGGTTATGGGTCTGTTCAAGCTTTCTATTTCCTCCTGATTGAGTTTTGGAAGTGTGTGGGTGTTTAGAAATTTGTCCATTTCTTCCAGGTTGTCCAATTTGCTGGCATATAATTTTTCATAGTATTCCCTGATAATTGTTTGTATCTCTGAGGGATTGGTTGTAATCATTCCATTTTCATTCATGATTTTATCTATTTGGGTCATCTCCCTTTTCTTTTTGAGAAGCCTGGCTAGAGGTTTGTCAATTTTGTTTATTTTTTCAAAAAAACAACTCTTGGTTTCGTTGATCTGCTCTACCGTTTTTTTAGATTCTATATTTTTTATTTCTGCTCTGATCTTTATTATTTCTCTTCTTCTGCTGGGTTTAGGCTGCCTTTGCTGTTCTGCTTCTATTTCCTTTAGGTGTGCTGTTAGATTTTGTATTTGGGATTTTTCTTGTTTCTTGAGATAGGCCTGGATTGCAATGTATTTTCCTCTCAGGACTGCCTTCGCTGCGTCCCAAAGCGTTTGGATTGTTGTATTTTCATTTTCGTTTGTTTCCATATATTTTTAAATTTCTTCTCTAATTGCCTGGTTGACCCACTCATTCGTTAGTAGGGTGTTCTTTAACCTCCATGCTTTTGGAGGTTTTCCAGACTTTTTCCTGTGGTTGATTTCAAGCTTCATAGCATTGTGGTCTGAAAGTATGCATGGTATAATTTCAATTCTTGTAAACTTATGAAGGGCTGTTTTGTGACCCAGTATATGATCTATCTTGGAGAATGTTCCATGTGCACTCGAGAAGAAAGTATATTCTGTTGCTTTGGGATGCAGAGTTCTAAATATATCTGTCAAGTCCATCTGATCCAATGTATCATTCAGGGCCCTTGTTTCTTTATTGACTGTGTGTCTAGATGATCTATCCATTTCTGTAAGTGGGGTGTTAAAGTCCCCTGCAATGACCACATTCTTATCAATAAGGTTGCTTATGTTTATGAGTAATTGTTTTATATATCTGGGGGCTCCGGTATTCGGCGCATAGACATTTATAATAGTTAGCTCTTCCTGATGGATAGACCCTGTGATTATTATATAATGCCCTTCTTCATCTCTTGTTACAGCCTTTAATTTAAAGTCTAGTTTGTCTGATATAAGTATGGCTACTCCAGCTTTCTTTTGGCTTCCAGTAGCATGATAAATAGTTCTCCATCCCCTCACTCTCAATCTAAAGGTGTCCTCAGATCTAAAATGAGTCTCTTGTAGACAGCAAATAGATGGGTCTTGTTTTTGTATCCATTCTGATACCCTATGTCTTTTAGTTGGTGCATTTAATCCATTTACATTCAGTGTTATTATAGAAAGATACGGGTTTAGAGTCATTGTGATGTCTGTATGTTTTATGCTTGTAGTGATGTCTCTGGTACTTTGTCTCACAGGATCCCCCTTAGGATCTCTTGTAGGGCTGGTTTCGTGGTGACAAATTCCTTCAGTTTTTGTTTGTTTGGGAAGACCTTTATCTCTCCTTCTATTCTAAATGACAGACTTGCTGGATAAAGGATTCTCGGCTGCATATTTTTTCTGTTTAGCACACTGTAGATATCGTGCCAAGCCTTTCTGGCCTGCCAAGTTTCAAAGGAGAGATCAGTCACGAGTCTTATAGGTCTCCCTTTATATGTGAGGGCACGTTTATCCCTTGCTGCTTTCAGAATTTTCTCTTTATCCTTGTATTTTGCCAGTTTCACTATGATATGTCGTGCAGAAGATCGATTCAAGTTACGTCTGAAGGGGTTCTCTGTGCCTCTTGGATTTCAATGCCTTTTTCCTTCCCCAGTTCAGGGAAGTTCTCAGCTATAATTTCTTCCAGTACCCCTTCAGCACCTTTCCCTCTCTCTTCCTCCTCTGGGATACCAATTATGCGTATATTATTTCTTTTTAGTGTATCACTTAGTTCTCTAATTTTCCCCTCATACTCCTGGATTTTTTTATCTCTCTTTCTTTCAGCTTCCTCTTTCTCCATAACTTTATCTTCTAGTTCACCTATTCTCTCCTCTGCCTCTTCAAGCCGAGCTGTCGTGGTTTCCATTTTGTTTTGCATTTCGTTTAAAGCGTTTTTCAGCTCCTCGTGACTGGTCCTTAGTCCCTTGATCTCTGTAGCAAGAGATTCTCTGCTGTCCTGTATACTGTTTTCAAGCCCAGCGATTAATTTTATGACTATTATTCTAAATTCACTTTCTGTTATATTATTTAAATCCTTTTTGATCAGTTCATTCGCTGTTGTTATTTCCTGGAGATTCTTCTGAGGGGAATTCTTCCGTTTGGTCATTTTGGATAGTCCCTGGAGTCGTGAGGACCTGCAGGGCACTTCCCCCGTGCTGTGGTGTATAACTGGAGTTGGTGGGCGGGGCCGCAGTCCGACCTGATGTCTGCCCCCAGCCCACTGCTGGGGCCACAGTCAGACTGGTGTGTGCCTTCTCTTCCCCTCTCCTAGGGGCGGGATTCACTGTGGGGTGGCGTGGCCCGTCTGGGCTACTTGCACACTGCCAGGCTTGTGGTGCTGGGGATCTGGCGTATTAGCTGGGGTGGGTAGGCAAGGTGCACGGGGGCAGGAGGGGCAGGCTTAGCTCGCTTCTCCTTAGGTGATCCACTTCAGGAGGGGCCCTGTGGCAGCGGGAGGGAGTCACATCCGCTGCCGGAGGTTTGGCTCCGCAGATGCACAGAGTTTGGTGTTTGCGCTGCGCGAGCAAGTTCCCTGGCAGGAACTGGTTCCCTTTGGGATTTTGGCTGGGGGATGGGCGGGGGAGATGGCGCTGGCGAGCGCCTTTGTTCCCCGCCAAGCTGAGCTCTGCCGTCCGGGGGCTCAGCAGCTCTCCCTCCCTTTGTCCTCCAGCCTTCCCGCTTTCTGAGCAGAGCTGTTAACTTATGACCTCCCAGACGCTAAGTCGCGCTTGCTGTGGGAACACAGTCCGTCCGGCCCCTCCGCTTTTGCCAGCCAGACTCGGGGGCTCTGCTTGGCCGGCGAGCCGCCCCTCCGCCCCGGCTCCCTCCCGCCAGTCCGTGGAACGCGCACCGCCTCGCCTCCCTTCCTACCCTCTTCCGTGGGCCTCTCGTCTGCGCTTGGCTCTGGAGACTCCGTTCTGCTAATCCTCTGGCGGTTTTCTGGGTTCTTTAGGCAGGTGTAGGTGGAATCTAAGTGATCAGCAGGACGCGCGGTGAGCCCAGCGTCCTCCTACGCCGCCATCTTTCGGACTCCTCTCCTCTCTTATTTTTCTTATTGCAGTTGCAGTGACAGCCCTTGTACATGTTCATTTTGTCCATGAGGCTTTTTAAAAATTTATTACTATGTTTATTTATTTTGAGAGACAGAGAGACAGTATAAGTGGGGGAGGGGCAGAAAGAGAGAAAGGGAGGCACAGAATCCGAAGCAGGCTGCAGGCTCTGAATTGTCAGCACAGAGCCTGATGCAGGGCTCAAACCCACAAGGCATGATATCATGACCTGAGCTGAAGTCAAATGTTCAACTGACTGAGCCACCCAGGTGCCCCTAGAATTTTTCTTTTTCTTTCTTTCTTTTTTTTTTTGCACAAGGATGTCTCAGATATTTACATAGACGTGAAGTCTCTGGATTGAGGGATTGGGAAATTTAACTTGATCAGTATTGGCAATTTGCTCTCCTAAGTAGTTTCCCACATTTAATGTTCTGTCAGTAGAATATGGGATTTTCCACTATTTCACTTATTTACCAGCACTAGGTGTTGTCAGATAAGATGAAACACAATTTTAAAGTTCATTTCCATTGTTTACTAGGATATGAAGAACCTTTTTAAATTATCAGTTTGAGTGTCTTTTGAATTTCTTGCTCATATCCTTAATTTTTAACTAGGTAATTTGTTTTTCTATGGATTTGTAAAATATGAATACAGATAGAGACTGATACATCCACAGGCAAAATAATGGCCCCTAAAGAGGTCTCTGTCCTAACACCCAGAACCTGTGCATATGTTATCCTACATGGAAAAAAGTGATTTTGCTGATGTGATTAAGTTGAAAACCTTGAGATGGGGAGAGTATCCTGGATTATCTGGGTGTCATCACACAAATTCTTAAATGTGTAGGAAAGAGAGAGGCAGAGGTGTGTAGAGAGATGAGTTTGAAGGAGAGATGCAAAGCCTGAGAGGGACTCAACCCACCATTGTTGGCTTTCAAGATGAAGGAAGGAACATGGGTGGCATCTGGGAGTTGGGAATAGCTCTGAGCTGATAGCTAGCAGGGAAATGATGACCTCAGTCCTACAAATACAAGGAACTGAATTTTGTCAATAACTGTAATGAGTAAAGAAGCAGATCTCCTCTAGAGCATCTAGAAAGGCACACAGCTCTGCCAACCCCTTGATTTCAGCCTGGTGATACCTGAATCATACTTCTGACCACAGAATTATACTAATTTATGTTGTTGAAGCCACCAAATTTGTGGTAATTTGTGATGGCAGCAATAGGAAACTAATGCATACATGCAGAGGGTACTACTCCTTTGTTGTGTACCTTGAATACATTTTCTTCCAATCTGTGGTGTAGTGTTGTACTTTTAAAGTGCGTTTTAATGCACAGAAAGTTTTAAGTACAAGGTGAGTTTAGATTCATATTTCTTTTTTTCTGTGCATTGTAAAAACAAATCCTTCCTATATACCAAGGTCATAGTTATTTTCTACCTACAACATTGAGATGTTTAATCCAACTGGAAAACTAACACACACATTTGTGTGTTAGACCTGCAGTTTATTTCCAATGGATAATAATTGTCCCAGTGTCATTTACAGTCTGGTCCATCCTTTCCTCACCAGACTGTCCCTCCATCATAGATAAGTTGACTTTTCTGTGGTTCTGTTTCTAAGCTCTGTTTTTTTTTTTAATGTCTGTCTGTTCCTAAACTAGTATTATAGTATCTTAATACTTTCATTTTAATAATTGTTATTTTGTAGTCTGGGACCCCTACCTTGTTCTTTAATTATCCTGACTTTTCTTGGTCTTTTACTCTTCCTTATGAATTTTAAAATTACTTTGCAAGTTCCCTAAAAACCATGTTGGCATTTTGATTGGATTGTATTGAATTTATAGATTAATTTTAGGAGAACTGACATTTTTATCATATTGAGTTTTCCCATCCATGAACTTGGTTTATTTTTTAATTACTGAAGTCCTTTTTTTGTCTTTGAATACTGTGTTTTAATTTCATCTATATTGCATAAGATTTATGAACATTTTGTATAATGCTTTTTAAAAAGTATATTCTCAACTGTTAATTCCTTCTATCTAGAAATGTAGTTTTTTACAAAGATTTTGTTCCTAATAATATTCCCGAACTCTATTAACTCTACTAGCTTGGGTTGAGTTTCTTATGTTGACAGTTACAATAATTATAGTATCAATAAACAATATATTTTAAATTTTCTCATTTTAATAGGCTCCTTTTAGGACCTTGTGTACAATATTAAAAGGAATATTCACAGTGAGTGTCTTCATCTTGTTGCAGATTGAAAATAAATGCTCCCATCATTTACCTATAAGAATGTATTTGCTCAATCAGGTTTTAACAAGTTTCTTTCTATTAGTTTCCAAGTATTTATTTTTTAATGAACATATGATGGTTTTATCAAGTGATTTTTCTGCATCTGCTGAAAATTATTTTTAATCAGCATATATCAAATTACATTAATAGATATTTTTAATGAAAAAGATCTTTACATTCCTATAATAAACCAAACTTCTAATATTTTTATATGTGTAAAAAAACATGTTTACTTTGCTTATATTTTATTGGGAATTTTTGTGCCCATAGTCGTGATATTGGTCTGAAGTTTCTTTGCGCTATCATCTTTAAATTTGCATATAAAGAGGAAAAGAAAGAAACATGAGAATGAGAGAGGGAGTAAAAGAGACAAAGAATAAAACATGGCGAGAATGGTAAAATATTGATGATAATCATTGAATATGGATGATAGGCATACAAGGTTTAATTATGGTATTCTCCACCTTTAGATGAATAGAAAATGATTTTTTAAAAATGCTTATTTTTGAAGGAGGGGAGAGAACAAGTTGGGGGGGGTGCTAGGGGGTGGGAGGCAGAGAGCTCTCTCTCTGGAGTCAGAGGATCCAAAGCAGGCTCAGCACTGACAGCAGAGAGCCCGATGCAGGGCTTAAACTCACGAACTGTGAGATCATGACCTGAGCTGAAGTCAGATGCTTTCCCGACTGAGCCACCCAGGTCTCTCTGATTTTTCTTTTTGTAAATTTCTTTACAAAATTTTAATTCCACTACAGTTAAACATACAGTATTACATTAGTTTCGGGTGTACAACATAGTGATTCAATTCTATACATTACTCCGTATTCATCCTGATGAATGTACTCTTTAATCTCCTTCACCTATTTTACCCATTCCCCCACCTATCTCCTCTTTGGTAACCATCAGTTTGTTCTGTATAGTTAAGAGCTGTTTTTTGACTTTTCTTTTCTTTGATCATTTTCTTTGTTTCTTAAGTTCCACATATGAGTGAAATCCTTTGGTATTTGTCTTTCTCTGACTTATTCCACTTAGCATTATGCTCTCCAGATCCATCCGTGTTGTTGCAGATGGCAAGATTTCATTCTTTTTTATGACCGTAATATTTCATTGTGAGTATATACCACATCTTTATCCATTCATCTATTGATGGGCACTTGTGCTGTTTGTGTAATTTATTGCAAATAATGCTGCAATAAAAATAGGGGTGCATGTATCTTTTCAAATTAGTGTTTTCCTGTTCTTTGGGTAAATACCCAATAGTGGAATTACTGGACCATATGGTAATTCTATTTTTAATTTTTGAGGAACCTCCGTACTGTTTTCCACTGTGGCTGTACCATTTTGCATTCCCACCAAAGGTGCATAAAGGTTCCTTTTTCTCCACATCCTCACCAACACTTGTTTGAAAACAAATGATTTTTAATTGAGAAATTTCTAGAATCATTTTATCTGTAAAGTTGTTATAGAGTACAGTTTCTAAAGAATACCTGAAGGATATTCCTGTCTTGAATACTACTTCTTAACTTTGATAAATGGTCAACTCTTTTGTGAAAATAGACTCAAATCCACTACTTGAAGGTGTTTGTTATTGGATCGTACATTTAAACAAAATTATACTGAGTTATATAAATAAACCTTATTAATTTCTATAACCTAATTTGTAATATTCCTCTTGGGACCTCACCCTGCAAGTTGCTAACTCTGTTACTTCTGATTTAAACCCTCAGTTTTGCATGATATAAACTCTTTTGTTGCCCATTCTTCTCAAATGTGCATCAACGGAAGAGTTTTGTGGAGTATTGGCAGAACACTTGGAGGCAATTATCCTTAAATAAGTGGTTTTTGTCATGACTGACTTAATCTTTTTTGGTTACTGGACTGGTACCTGCTGAGGTGTGACAGGTCCTGCTTTGCCTTCTGAATTGTTTTTCAGCTATCCACTGCTAACTGGGTCCAACTTTTTGCCTCTGTTGTAGTGTTCAGTATGGCTTTTTAAAAAATTCATTTGCTTTTTCACTTTTTATTTTTTTAATTTACTTAAATTCAAGTTAGTTAACCTAGTGTAGTACTGGTTTCAGGAGTAGAACCCAGTGATTCATCACTTGCATAAAACACTCAGTGCTCATCCCAACAAATGCCCTCCTTAATGCCCATCAACTATTTAGCCCATTCCCCCACCCCTCTCCTCTCCAGCACCCCTCAGTTTGTTATTTGTATTTAAGAGTCTCTTCTGGTTTGCCTCCCTCTCTGTTTTTATCCTATTTTTACTTCCCTTCCCCTATGTTCATTGTTTTGTTTCTTAAATTCCACATGAGTGAAATCATATGATTTTTGTCTTTTTATGACTGACTTATTTCACTTAGCATACTACACTCCAGTTCCATTCATATTGCAAATGGCATGAATTCATTCTTTTTGATCACCAAGTAATATTCCAATGTGTGTGTGTGTGTGTGTGTGTGTGTGTGTGTGTGTGTCTGCATGTATACACCACATCTTTAATCATTCATCAGTCAGTGGACATTTGGGTTCTTTCCATAATTTGGCTATTGTTGATAGTGATATGAATATTGGGGTGCATGTTCCCCTTTAAATCAGCATTTTTGTATCCTTTGGGTACCCAGTAGTGCAATCCTGGGTCCTAGGTAGTTCTATTTTTAATCTTTGAGGAACCTCCGAACTGCTTTCCAGAGTGGCTGCGTCAGATTGCATTTCCTCTAACAGTGCAAAAGGGTTCCCCTATCTCCATATCCTTGTCAACATCTGTTGTTGCCTGAGTTGTTAATTTTAGTCATGCTGACCAGTGTGAGGTGGTATCTCATTGTGGTTTTGATTTGTATTTTCCTGATGATGAGTGATATTACACACCTTTTCATGTGTCTCTCAGTCATCTGGATGTCATCTTTGGAAAAGTGTCTATTCATGTCCTGCCTATTTCTTCATTGGATTTTTTTTTTTTAATGTTTATTTATTTTTGAGACAAAGAGATGGAGCATGAATGGGGGAGGGTCAGAGAGAGAGGGAGACACAGAATCTGAAGTAGGCCCCAGGCTCTGAGCTGTCAGCACAGAGCCCGACGCAGGGCTTGAACCTACGAACTGTGAGATCGTGACCTGAGCCGAAGTCGGATGCTTAACCGACTGAGCTACCCAGGTGCCCCAATTGTATTGCCTCTTTTGGGAGTGTTGAGTTTGATAAGTTCTTTATGGATTTTGGATACTAACCCTTTGTCTGATATGTTGTTTGCAAATATTCTCCCATTCCAAAGGTTGCCTTTTAGTTTTGTTGATTGTTTTATTCACTATTCACTGTGCAGAAGTTTTTTGTTTTGTTTTGTTTTTTATCTTGGTGAGGTTCCAGTGGTTCCTGTTTGCTTTTGTTTCCATTGCCTCTGGAGACATGTCTAGTAAAGAGGTTGCTGTGGCTGAGGTCAAAGAGGTTGTTGCCTGTGTTCTCCTCCAGGATTTTGATGATTTCCTGTCTTAAATTTAAATCTTTCATCCAGTTTGAACTTATTTCTTTTTTTAATGTCTTACTTATTTTGAGGGAGAGAGAGAGTGAGAGAGCGAGCAGGGGAGGTGCAGAGAAGGAGAGCGAGAGGATCTCAAGTAGGCCTCAAGTAGGATCCGTGCTGAGCCTTGGTGATCCCGTGACTTTGGGATCATGATCTGAGCCAAAATCAAGAGTCGGATGCTTAAGTAACTAAGCCGCCCAGGAACCCTTTAAATTTATTTCTGAGTATGGTGTAAGAAAGTGATCCAGTTTCATTCTTCGGCATGTTGCTGTCTAGTTTTCCCAACACCATTTGCTGAACATGATCTCTTTTTTCCATTGGATATTCTTTCTTGCTTTGTCACAGAATAGTTGGCCATACATTTGTGGGTCCATTTCTGTGTTCTCAATTCTGTTCCATTGATCTATGTGTCTCTTTTTGTGCCAGTACCATACTGTCTTGATTACAGTTTTGTAATACAACTTGAAGTCCAGAATTGTGATGCCTTCAGCATTGCTTTTCTTTTTCTTTTCTTTTTGTTTTTGAAAGTTTATTTATTTTTGGGAGAGAGAAAGAGTAGGGGAGGGGCAGAGAGAGTGGAGAGAGAGAAGCCCAAGCAGGCTCTGTGCTATCAGTGTAGTGCTTGATGTGGGGCTCCATCTCATGAACTAATGAGACCATGACCTGAACTGAAATTGAGTCGAACACTTAACCAGCTGAGCCACCCAGGTGCCCCTGGTTTTCTTCTTCAACATTACTTTGGCTATTTGGGGTCTTTTGTGGTTCCATATAAATTGTAGAATTGTTTTTTGTTTTTGTTTTTTTTTTTTTTTTTTTCTAGCTCTGAAGAATGCTGGTGTTATTTTGATAGGGATTGCATTGAATATGTAGATTGCTGTTGGTAGTGTAGACATTTTAACAATATTCCATGAGCATAGAATGTTTTTCCATCTCTTTGTGTCTTCTTTAATTTCTTTCATAAGCTTTCTGTAGTTTGCAGCGTACATATCTTTTACCTCTTTGGTTAGGCTTATTCCTGGGTATCTTATGGTACAGTTGTAAATTAAACATTTCCTTGATTTCTTTCTTCTGCTTCCTTATTGGTGTATAGAAATGCAACTGATGTCTCTGTTGATTTTATATTCTGAGATTTTGCTGAATTCATGTATTCTTGTTTTTTTGGTGGAGTCTTTTGTTTTTTTCATGTAGAGTATCATGTCTTCTGTGAAGAGTGAAAGTTTGACTTCTCCCTTACCAATTTGTGTTTCTTTTATTTCTTTTTGTTGTCTGATTGCTGAGGCTAGGACACAGTATGGCTTCTTTATGATAAAATCAAGTCTTTGCCACACATCTGTTCCCTCTTCACTAAGGCACAGGGGAATTTCTGGGTTTTCTAGATGCCTTATGAAGACCATGAGGACACAGAAGATCTTCAGACTTACTCTGTGCAAGTGCTATTTTTTTTTTCCTACATGTTTGATAAGACACCATAGAGTCTTTTAGAGAAGTGCCCTCCCCTTAAGGATACAGCAATGAATTGTGTTCATTCATTATTTTCCTGATGTTTTCAGGTTCCACTATAACTCTGTAGGAGTTGATATATTCAGTGAGTTCCTTTTCCTACATACCACCATGAAGACTTGTGTTCTACCTTAAGAAGGGAGCACAGATAGATGCTTTTGACTTCTTAATCTTTTTTTTTTCTCTTCCTAGAAATCCTCTCATTGCTCCCAGAATTCTCTATTTAGCTCATATGGAGAGGCTCTACATCATAATTTTATTATCACCTCTCTTCTTTTACAGGTGTTTAAAACTTGAATAGTTTAGAAGGTTAATGAGTATTCCACTTCTTTAAAAAAATATGGTTTGAGGGGCGCCTGGGTGGCGCAGTCGGTTGAGCGTCCGACTTCAGCCAGGTCACGATCTCGCGGTCCGTGAGTTCGAGCCCCGCATCAGGCTCTGGGCTGATGGCTCGGAGCCTGGAGCCTGTTTCCGATTCTGTGTCTCCCTCTCTCTCTCTGCCCCTCCCCCGTTCATGCTCTGTCTCTCTCTGTCCCAAAAATAAATAAACGTTGAAAAAAAAAATAAAAAATAAAAAAATATGGTTTGGGGTGCCTGGGTGGCTCAGTCGATTAAGCGGCTGACTTCAGCTCAGGTCATGATCTCACAGTCCGTGAGTTCGAGCCCCGCGTCGGGCTCTGTGCTGACAGCTCAGAGACTGGAGCCTGCTTCAGATTCTGTGTCTCCCTCTCTCTCTGACCCTCCCTTATTCATGCTCTGTCTCTCTCTGTCTCAAAAATAAAAAATAAACATTAAAAAAAAAAATTAAAAAAAAATATGGTTTGATTACACTTGACAAAAACCTTTAGAATTTAGTATGGCCTACATTTGTCTGACAAAATATGAGCAGAAGTAACCTGTATCACCTCTTGCAGAAGTTTTAAGGTAGAATGCACATTATGCCAAGTTTCCTTTTCCTGCGTTGGCAGTTATGGAATATGTTTCAAGGAAAAGTGTCCATCATCTTGGGTTCCTGAGTGACTACACTGAAAAAGCCCCTCTGCCTATCCACATAGGGCTGTATCATGAACAAAAAAATTAATGTTTGTTGTATTAAGTCACCGATATCAGGAGGTTGTTACCGCTGAAAAATCTAGATCATTCTGATTGACACCCAAACTTGTGATGGCTATTTTTCTATATTAATAAATACATGTGTTAACAAAAGCCATTATAATCTGTTATGTAAAGCTGAGTGTGTTACTCAATCACTGATTGGGATTAATAAGTCAAAGAGTGAATTCTTTCTTTGAGAAGTTTTGAGAACCCAGAAATTTTGGGAGCAGTAATTATATTCATGATTGCCTTCTATCTTTTGAATAGCCTTTCTGTGTTTGGGAACATTTTTTTTTGTGAGGAGTCCTATCTTTCCAAAGTAGAAATCAGAACTGAGCTCCCAGCTTCTCTTAGAGCTAGCATATAGGTTTTGACTTACATATACATGTGGGAGACATTGGTTTGGGAATAGGAGGAAATTGTAATGAGTAGGATTAGAATTTGCTTATGGGCAGCATCTGGATTTGGGAGATGGTAATGGTTTCAAAGTCAGACTCTTGTTATAGAGTGGCATGGCAGTCAGGATTCTATATATGGCTATCTAGAGATTGGTTACAAAGAATTGACTTATGGAGTAGTGTGAGTTGAATAAGTTTGAAATCTGTGGGATTGGCAGGAAGGAACTCCATGGACATGGACCAAAACTGTTGTCAACAGGCAGAATTTGTCACTTTTTTTTTGGGAAAGCCTCATCCCTGTTTTTTAGGTTTCTAACGGATTCAGTAAAGCCTACTCAAGGCTTTATCCAGGAGAATTTCTCTTATTCAAAGTCCACTGATTAGGGGGGCGCCTGGGTGGCTCAGTCGGTTGAGCGTCCGACTTCGGCTCAGGTCATGATCTCACAGTCTGTGAGTTTGAGCCCCGCGTCGGGCTCTGTGCTGACAGCTCAGAGCCTGGAGCCTGTTTCAGATTCTGTGTCTCCCTCTCTCTGACCCTCCCCCGTTCATGCTCTGTCTCTCTCTGTCTCAAAAATAAATAAATGTTAAAAAAAAAAATTAAAAAAAAAACAAAAAAAACAAAGTCCACTGATTAGGGACTTTAATTACATCTCCCATATCCCTTCATAGCAACACCTACACTAGTATTTAAACTGGGGGCTGTAACACCTACAGTGTAGCAACATCTACACTAGTATTTAAACTGGGGGCTGTAACCTAAGTAAGCTGGCATAATTAAAAAAAAAGCTATCATAAGTGACATTAGTGCATGTGGTCTAGAAGAATAGTTGCAGAGAAGCCAGGTTCCTTTCACTGTGTGATGTGACAGTGGTGTTGATTTTTTTTTTTTTTTTTTTTTTTTTTTTTTTTTCATTTTTTATGGTTCGTTTTTTTTTTTTTTTTGTAGTTGTTGTTTTTTTTTTTTTTTTTTTTTTTTTTTGTAATTTAGCCTATTATGCAGCATGGGTTGTACTTTTTTCTGGAAGCTCATCCTTGTCTGTTCCTTTTGTTAAGTGCTAACTCTAATGCTACTAATATACTTTAATCCTTTTCTGATTAATCTATACAAGTGGATTTTGTTTATTTCAACTAAAACACTTGCCTAATACCAAAATTATGAGGAGAAAAATCACCTTTTCCTCATAAGATTAAGATCCTTGGTCAAAATGACATTATAGAGATATCGCAGTTCTGTTTGCAGGCTAGTTTTTTCTATAAGTCACATTCTTTTGCTTTTGTGTTAGTAATTTCTGAAAGTCATGCCCTCACTATGGAATGATACTTCTCTGCTCCTCTATTTTTTCTCTGTGGGTGTCTTTGCAACAGAAATGGTTAGTGTAGTTATTGGAGATTTAAAAACCTTTTGGTCCATGGAAATGTTGACATCTCCCTTTTTCTGCTTGGCATGCTCACAGCAGAGGCTAAACTGTAGATCATGTGGAAAATGGAAAAGGAAGAAAGGGAAGAATAATATAAGTGAGTAGAGATGATAGAGTAAGGTAGACTAAGGAACAGAGTTTCTATTTGAATTGAGAAAAATGGAATGATGGATTATAATTTTTTCCTATATACATATACACATGCAGTATTTTTTCTTGGTTCTTATGACCTTTCATAAAACAACGTTTAAGACAATCCTACCTCAATGCTCTTGCTCTAAGTTAATGGTGTTTTACAGATCCATGTATCTGTGTATATTCATACATGTATATATTGGTTAAAGCATATCCTTCCTACAACAAAATGGTGAAGAGCACAACTTATGGAAACAAACTGCCTCATTTTAAGTTATACATTTTTACAAAATAAATAACATTTACTATTATAACCATTTTTAAATGTACGGTTTTGTCACATTAAGTACATTAACATTGTTGTGCAAACATCGCCATTATCTTCAGAACTTTTTTTTTTTTTTTTTTTATACGACAGTGAAACTCTGTACCCGTTAACTCTCCATTTTCCTCTTTATCCGGCCCCTGGCAACTACCATTCTACTTTCTGTCTCTATGAATTTGACTATTCTAAGTATTCATCTAAGTGGAATCCTACCAGTATTAATACTTTTGTGTCTGGTTTATTTCTCTCCACATGATGTCTTCAAGGTCATCTGTGTTGCAGTATGTATGAGAACTTTATTCCTTTTTAAGGCTGAATAATCCATTGTACATATATACTGTGTGTGTTCATCCATCCGTCCATCCACCAATTGACATTTAGGTCATTTCCATCTTTTGGCTATTGTGAATAATGCCGCTTTGAACATGGGTATGTAAATATGTTTGAGTTTCTGCTATCAATTCTTTGTGTGTGTGTGTTCAGAAGTGGAATTTATGAACCATATATATTCCATATATATGTTTGGTTTATTGAGGAACTGCTATACTACTTACAATAGCTGAGCTGTACTGTTCTAATATTCCCACAAGAAGTGCATAAGTGTCTCATTTTTTTGATCCCAACCAATTGGTATTTGGCATTTGATCCTAGAGATACTGCCCTCTTAGGGCTACACAGTTTCTAGAGATAGCAGTGACTCCCCTGTGAGAGCACTTTTTATATACAAACCAACCAATCCAAAGCCTACCTCTAACCTTCTTAATCAAACTCTCACACAGTAAGCCAATATTCTTTCTGCTATAAATCACCTGAGGGCCAGATACTGGATAACTAGGGACCATGTCTATAGTCTAGAGCCTATTGAAATAATTCAAACCATCCAATCCCAAATTTGGTATACCTACACTGCCTTACCCATTCCTCCCCAGGAAAAACCCAGTAAAAACTCTGGGCCATGTTCTCTCTCTTATTCCTTTGTCTTACATCCATTCTTTGTCATATGGTTCTGAATGACGTGCCATGATTCCTGTTTCTAGAAATCATTGAGTGTAAAGTTTTTCATGGCTTTTCATGTCTAAGTATCTTATCACACATGATTAATGTAATCAATAAATTTTTAGAACCAAAGTGTTACTGTGGTTTGATATTGATCTCTTTAATAACTATTGTTGTTAAGCATCTTTTTATATGTTTATATGTAATTTGTATATCTTTGGAGAAATGTCTAAGTCCATGGGTTTTCTAATTGAGTTGTTGGGTTTTCTTTGCCTTTTATTTATTCATGGAACTATTTACAAATATTTTCTCCCATTCTGTTGCCATTTCTACCTGTTGATAGTCCTTAGTACACAACTTTTTAATTTTTATAGAGTCCAGTTTGTCCATTTTTTTTCTTTTGCTGGTTTTGGTGTCATATCCAAGAAATGGACTTTCTCTTTATGTTTTATTCTTAGAGTTTTATAATTTTAGCTCTTATATATGGATCTTTGATCCATTTTGAGCTAATCTGTGTATGGTGCTAGTTACGGATCCAACTTCATTCTTTTGCATGTGGATATCCAGTTCTCCCAGCATTATATGTTGAAAAGACGGTCTTTTCTCCACTGAATGGTCTAGGCATACTTGTCAAAATCATTTGATCTTAAATGCAAGAATTTCTGGAATATTTTACTCCTTTGGCCTATCTGTCTCTTTATGCCACTGCCATACTGTTTTGATTACTATAGATGTGTAGTAAATTATGAAATCAAAGTGTGAAAATTCCAACTTTGTTCTTTTTTATTGTTTTGGGTATTTGAGAGTTCCTTGAGATTCATTATACATTTTAGAATAAATTTTCCCATTTCTGCAAAAAAAATGTCATTGGAATTTTAAGAAGGGTCACATTGAATCTATAGATTGCTTTGGGTAGTATTGGCATCTTAACAATTAAGTCTTCCAGTCCGTGTACACAGGATGTCTTTCCATTTACTTGTGCCTTTAATTTCTCTTAGCAACATTTTGCCTCCTTGGTTAAGTTTACTTAGAAAGTATTTTATTCTTTTTAATGCTATTATAAATGGAATTCTTCATTTCCTCTTTTCATTGTTCTTTTGTAGAAATGTAACTAATTTTTTTTTGTACCCTGCAGCTCAGCTGAATTTGTTTATTCTAACAGACTTTTTCTGTGTGTGTGTGTGTGTGTGTGTGTGTGTGTGTGTATGTGTGTGTAATATTTAGGTTTCTGAACATAAGATCATGTCTTTGAGAAAAGAGATAATTTTATTTTTTCCCTTAAATGCCTTTTTTTTCTTACCTAATTGCTTTGGCTACAACTTTGAGTACTATGTTAAATGCAAGTGGTAAAATCCGTTGTTCTTGCCTTGTTCCTGATAGTAGAGGAAAAATTTTCAGTCTTTTACTTTCAAATATATTAGTGTTAGCTGTGGATTTTTCTTAAATGACCTTTATTAAGATGAGGTAATTTCCTTCTATTCCTAGTTTGAGTGTTTTGATCATGAAAGGGTGTTGAATTTTGTCAAATTATTTTTTTGCATTGAGATGATTATGTGGTTCTCCCCCTCTTCTATTACTAATGTGGTGTTGATCGATTTTTTTTTTTGTATGTTGAACCATCTTTGCATTACAGGAATAAATCTCACTTTGTCAGTGTGTACAGTTCTTTTAACGTGGTACTGAATTCAGGTTGCTACTGTTTGTGTAGCCACAGCCCAGCAGACCGTAAGCTAAGGCAGGGTGATAGTCTGTTCAGAGAGTCTGAAGAAGAGACCTGGAGTTGGTGATTGAGACATAGGTTTACTGGGGGAACTTACATACGAGAAGTTTAGAGGTTGCTGACTGGACAAAGCATCTGTTGCTGGGATCTACATGCAGCAAGCTTTTATGGCATAGCAATTTAGCCGAGTAACTATCTGTAGCCTGTCTCCTTCTTGCATGACCAGCATTCCAAGAGCAAGGTCTGCCATCTAGACATTCTTCATTACAAAGGAGACACTCTGCATTGGCCACACCAAGAACCTCTGACCTTGAAAGGTGAAGGACAAATCCTTCTACGTATTCTACCTGATGGGAATATAAAGGGAGGATATGATCCCTACATTATCAAGATAGTGATTAAAAGGAACATTCAGGGTGTACTTGCACAGACTTGCTATCCAGCATGTATCATACTGCATTTTATTGAGGGTTTTTTGCACAAATATTGACAGGAATATTGGTCTTTAGTTTTCTTATAGTGTCTTTGACTTTGATATCAGGGTAATGCTGGCCTCAGAGTGACTTCAACAGTATTTCTTTCTTTTCAGATTTTGTGAGAGTTTAAGGAATATTGGTGTTAATTCTTCTTTAAAGATTTAATAGAATTCACCAGTGAAGCCTTCTGGTCTCAGACTTTTGTTGTGGGGGAAGGTTTTGATTGCTGACTAAATCTTTTTACTAGTTATAGGTTTGTTCATATTTTCTGTTTCTTCATTTTTCAGTTTTAGTAGGTTGGGTGTCTGTACAATTTCTCTATTTCATCCAGATTACCCATTTTGTTGGCATTCAGTTCATTGTACTTTTCCCCCCCCCCCTACCTTATTGAGGTATAATTGACAAATAAGAATTCTATGTATTTAAGGTTTATGATATGATGTTTTGACACACACATACATTATGAAATAATTACCACAGGCAAGCTAATGAGCATACCCATCACTTCACATAGTATAGTGAGAACACTTAAGATCCTTTCTTAGCAAGTTTCAAGTATACAATACAGTTGTTACTAACTATAGTCATTATGCTGTACATTAGATCTCCAGAACTTCTGCATCCTGCTTAACTGAAACTTTGTATCCTTTGACCTCTGTATTTCTCTCACTGCAGTCCCTGGAAACTGCCATTCTATTCTCTGCTTCTATGAGTTCAAATTTGAGATTGTACATGTGAGAATCAGGCATTATTTGTCCTTCTGGGTCTGGTTTATTTTACTTTATCACCTTCCAGGTTTATCAGTATTGTTGCAAATGACAGGATTTCCTTCTTTAAGGCAGAAAACTATTGCATCATCTATCTATGGATTTAGATAGGATTGCATATATACATGTATATATGTGTATATATGCAATATGTGTTTAGAAATTGTATAGTCAGTATCTCCATATAATGTATATAATTAATATATATGTGTATATATATACAGTGTGTGTATATGTGTGTGTGTATATTATATATGTGTGTGTGTGTGTATATATACATATATATATGTATATATACACACAGTTTTCTTTCGCCATTCATTTATCAGTTAATACTTAGGTTTCCACAGCTTGACTATTGTGAATAATGCTGCAATGAATATGGTGGTGCAGACATCTCTTTGAGACACTGATTTTTGTTTCCTTTGGATATATATATATCCAGAAGAGGGATTGCTGGATCATATAGTCATTCTATTTTTAATATTTCAAGGAACCTTCATGCTATTTTCCATAGAGGTTGTATCAACTTACATTTCTGCCAATAATATATAAGGGTTCACTTTTCTCACCCTTGCCAACATTTGTTATTTCTTTTTTATAAGTATGAGGTGGAACTTCCTTGTGATTTTCCTTTGTATTTCTCTGATGATTAGTGATATTGAACATCTTTTCATGTACCTGTTGGCTATTTGTGTGTCATATTGGAAAACCATCTATTCAGTTTCTCTGCCTGTTTTTTTTTTAAATTGCATTGTTTGTTTTGTTGCTATTGAGTTTCTTCTATATCTTAGAAATTAAATACCCATCAGATACATGGTTTATATTTTCTCCCATTCAATAAATTATTTTTGAATTTTGTTAATTTCCTGTGTTGTGCAGAAGCTTTTTAGTTTAATGTAGTCCCACTTGTTTATCTTTGCTCTTGTGGCTTGTGCTTTTGGTGTCTTATCCAAAATATTCTTTCCAAGACCAGTGTCCGGGAGTTTTTTCTGTTTTCTTGTAGGAGCTTTTCAGCTTCAGGTCTTGTATTGAGGTGGTTAATCCATTTTCAGGTAATTTTTGTCAGTGGTGTAAAGAAGATTGTTACATTCTTTTGCTTGTGAATATCCAGTTTCCCCAGCACCATTTATTAAATAGATTACTCTTTCTCCATTATGTGTTGTTGGCACCTATGTCAAATGTAGTGGACTGTAAATGTGCAGGTTTACTTTTGGCTCTTTGTTAGTCTGTGTCTTTTTTTCCAGATTAAAAAAAAAAATTAAGTTTAATTTTGAGAGAGACAGAGAGAGAATTAACAAGTTGGGGAGGGGCAGAGAGAGGGGGAGAGTGAAAATCCCAAGCAGGCTCCATGCTGTCAGAACCCAATATGGGGCTCAAACTCACAAACCTGAGATCATGACCTGAGCCAAAATCAAGAGTGGGATGCTTAACCAACTGAGCTACCCACGCGCCCCAGTCTATGTGTCTTTTTATGTCGGTACCATTCTGTTTTCATTACTAGCTTTATAATCTATTTTGTAACAAGAAATGTGATAGCTCTAGCTTTGTTCTTCCTTCTCAAGATTCGTTTGGCTGTCCAGGGTCTTTTATAGTTATTACAGTTTTAGAATTTTGTTCTGTTTCTGTGAAAAATGTCATTGGAATTGTGATAGGGATTTCAGTGCGTTTGTAGGTCGCTTTGTGTACTATGGACATTTTACATTCTTCCAATCTTCCAATTTTACATTCTTCCAGTTCTTCCAGTTCTTCTACTTATTGGCATCCCGTTTGATTGCTTTCATTGAGCTCTTCTAGTTTTCAGTTTACTAGTCTCTCAGCTACTTGGTTAAATTCCTTCCTTAGGTTTCCTAAGTTTGTTTATTTTGAGAGAGAGAGAGAGAGAGAGAGAGAGAGAGAGAGAGCGCGCGCATGCACACGAGCGCATGGGGGAGGGGCAGAGAGAGACTCCCAAGCAGGCTCTACTATGAGCATGGAGCCTGATGCAGGACTCGATCTCACAAACCATGAGATCAAGACCTGAGCTGAAGTCAAGAATCAGATGCTGAACCCACTGAGTCAGCCAGGAGCTCCTATTCCTTAGTTTTTTATGTTACTATAAATGAGAATGCTTTAATTTCTCTTTCAAATAGTTTGTTGTTAGTGTATAGAAACATAATTAATATTTATATGTTGATTTTGTATCCTGTGACTTTTCTGAACTTATTCTGATACTTTTTTTTTTTTTTTTGGTACTCTTTAATGTTTTCTGTATGTAAGCTCATGTCTTCGCAGGTAGACAATTTTACTTCTTTCTCATTTGGATACCTTTTATTTATTTTTCTTGACTAATTGCTCTGGCTAAAACTACAAGTACTGTGTTGACTAGAAGTGGCAAGAGTGGTCATCCTTGTCTTATTCCTGAAAAATCTTCCAGCTTTTACTATTGGTATGATTTTAACTGTGAGCTTATATGTCACTTGTATTATGTTGAAGTGCATTCCTTCTATACCTAATTTGTTGAGTCTCATGGAAAGATGTTGTATTTTATTGAGTGCTTTTCTGCCATCTTTTGAGACCATATAATTTGGATCCTTCATTCTGTTAGTGTGATGTATTCCATTTATTGATTTGTAGACATTAAACCATCCTTGTATTCCAGGGATAAATCCTACTTGATCGTAGTGTACGATCCTTTTAATGTGCTGTTGAATTCAGTGTGCTAGTATTTTTGAGGATTTTTGCCTCTGGGTCATCAGAAATAGTGGCATGTAATTTCTTTTCCTTGAAGAAGTGTCCTTGTCTGACTGTGGTATCAGAGCAATGCTGGCCTAGTAATATAGGTTTAGAAATGTTCTTTTCTCTTTAGTATTTTAGAAGAGTTTGAGAAAGATTGGCCTTAATTGTTCTTTACATGTTTGGTAGAGTTCATCTGTGAAGCCATCTGGTCCTTGGCTTTTGTTTACTGGGAGATTATTATTGATTAAATCTCCTTCCTCATTATTGATCAAATTTTCTATTTCTTAATCCAGTCTTGGTAAGTCATGTTTCTAGAAATTTGCTTATTTATCTAATTAGTTGGCATGTAATTGTTGTGGTGGTGCCAGTATCTGAGGTACATGTGATGATCACCCATGGAACGGGAGTCTGGGTCTCTGGAGCTTGTCACAGTGACTCAGGCCTGCAGATGGGGGTGGAATGGAGAGATACAGAAGTGTGGACCCAAGTGTAATAGAGTGCAATAGTGGTCTGGGCCCTGGGGATAGGGCACAGTGGCAACATAGTCCCAGGAATGGGAAGTTGCAATTGTGACTCAGGTCCTAGAAGGCAGGGCACTGAGCAGTGGGAGCATGACTTCCATGGTGGGGGAACCAGGGGACAGTGTGCACCACAGAGCTCCTCCTGCCTCATGGATCGTGAAACACCGTGGCATCCTGATCTCAGAGAGAAGGGTACAACCACAACTCAGTCCTCTGGGGACAGATCTCAGTGGAGCAATAGCTGTAGCCTTGGGGAAGAGACAAAGTGGTATGGACTCCAGGAAGTTTCATCAGCTGGGTTCAGCATTAGAGAATGCTATGAGGGTTCTTGGTAGCAGAAGCTGTAGATGTCTATGGTAGTGATGAGGATTGTTGGAGAGCTTCTTGCTTTTCTGTCCTCTATAGGGTGAAATTTTTCCAAAGGGATCCCTCTGGTCTCCAGGGTATTGCAGACTAAGGGATGGGATAATGTATGTGAATTTTTTCCTATCTTTTCAATGTGACCATCCTCAGTTTTTGTGATCCATTTTCTGCTGCTTTATTGCAGTTCAGAGCTTTCCCAGAGCTATTTCCAATCAGTTTATAATTGTTTATTCATTGTTTTTTTTTTGTTGTTGTTGTTGTTGGTTTTTTTTTTTTTTTTTTTTTTATTTTGTCTTGGGGAGATGAGCATTAGGACCTCCTGGTCTGGCATCTTGCTGATGTCACTAAACTATTTATTTATTTATTTATTTATTTATTTAATTTATTTACTGCCTTATTCCACTGTCTAGGACTCCACTGCGATGTCGGATACAAATCATGAAAATGGACACCCTCTTCATGTTATTGATCTTAGTGGGAACACATTCTGTTTTCATCATTAAATATGTTAGCTGGAAGGTTTTTGTAGATGCCCTTTATCAAGTCCTCTTCTATTCCTAGTTTGCTTAGAGATTTTATTAAGAAAGTTAGCTAGATTTTGTCAGATGTTTTTTATCTACTGAAATAATCCTATTTCTGGAGTATTTTTTAATGTGAATTGCATTGATTTTTTTGAATATTAGACAAATCATGTGGTTTTGTTAAAATGCTGTTGATCATGATGTGTTATTCTTGTGTATTGTTGGATTCAATCTGTTAAATTTTCATTTATAATTTTGCATCTTGGTTTGAGAGATATGGTCCATAATTCTTTCTTATAGTATCTCATTCTTACTTTGACATCAGCATCATACTGACCTCATAGAATAATTTTTTCATAGAATGAATTTTGAGGTAATCTTTCTCTTTAATTTTTAGAAGTTTCTGCAGAATTAGTATAATTTTTCTGTATGTGTAAGAAATCACAAATATACAGCCACCTGGGACTGAAGTTTTCTAGTAAAAAGTTGCAGCTTTAAAGTCCATTTCATTAACAGATAGAGGGTTATATGGGTCATATGTTTCCTCTTTATGGAATTTTGGTAGTTTTTGTATTTTAAGAATTTGTTTTTAACTTCTTGGTATAACATTTTGTATAATATTTCCTTAAAAATTATATTTAGAAACTGTGATCTCACTTCTGTCATTATTGGGAAATTATGCCTTCACTGTTTCTTTCCTCTGCAGTGTGGCTAAATTTATTACTTACTGGTGTCTTCAAGGAACCAGGTTTTCATTTCATTGATTTGTCTCTATTTTTGTTTGTATTTCACTTATTTATATGTTTATCTTTATTATTTTTCTCATTAATTTGACTCTCTTTTGCCCTTTTTAAAGTTTTTTTTTTTTTTCTAATTTCTTTATGTAGAAGCTTTGGGCATTTGAGAGCTTTCATTTTTTCCTAATACACATTTCTATAAACTTGCTCCTGATTGCTGTGTTAGCATTGCACAAATTTTGGTATTTTGGTTTTAATTTTTATTTAGTTAAAAATACTTCATAACTTTTTAAAATTATCTTCTAAACTGTGGGATTATTTAGACTGTGTTACTTTTAGGGACACCTGGTGGCTCAGTCAGCTAACTGTCCAACTCTTGATTTTGGCTCAGGTCATGATCTCCCAGTTCATGAGATCAAGCCCCATTTGGGGCTCTGCACCAACAGTGCAAACCCTACTTGGGATTCTCTCTTCCTCTCCCCCACTCATTCTCTCTCCTCTTTTTTGCCCTCTCTTTCTCTCTCTAAATAAACTTAACACTCTATTTTAAAACTCTTTTATTTTCTAAATATTTGGGGGGAACTCTCCAGAATCTTTGTTATTCTAATTTAATTCCAGGAGGTTGAGAGAAAATACTTTGCATGACTTTGTTTTTTTTTTTTTTTTTTTTAATGCATTTAGATTTGTTTTATGACCTGTAATACCTATTTTGATTTTATGTGCTCTTGGAAAGGTTGGGTGAAGTGTATAATTAAGATTGTTGATTATGGTATTCAAATATTCTATTTTTTATTGTATCTACTTGTTCGACTTTTATTGATGGAGGAGTATTGAAATCTCAAACTATCATTGTATATTTGTTTGCTACAGATTTCCATTTTAACATTCTATTACAAACAACAATGTTGTTTGCATATTTGTGTGATTGATTGTGTAATAGTTTTCTATTGTTTCCAAAACAAATGACCACAAACTTAGCAGTTAAAACAACACCCTTTTATTATCTCAGTTTTTCTAGGTCATAAATCTGGACATGGCATACTGGGTTCTCTGCTTATTGTCTCATAAAGTGGAAGCAACAGTGTCAGCTGGGCTCAGCTGAGGTCCTGTTCCAAGCTTACAAAGGTTGCTTGTGGAATTTAGTTTCTTGTAACTGTTGGAGTCCCCACCGTGCCCCCCCACACACACCTCCCCCCCCACCCCCAAGCTTTTTTCCAGGCTATGTCCTAAGGGTTGCTACTAGACATATTAGAGGCCACCCTCAGGTTCTGGCCACATGGTCATCTCACAGCAAGGCAATTTCCCTTTTTTAAAAAGGGCTCATGGGGTGCCTGGGTGGCTCAGTCAGTTAAGCATCTGACCCTTAATTTTGGCTCAGATCATGATCTCATGGTTTTTGAGTTCAAGACCTAAGTTGGGTTCTGTGCTGACAGTTCAGAGCCTGGGATTCTCTCTCCCTCTCTCTCTGCCCCTCCCCTGCTTGGTCATGCTCAACTCACTCTATCTCTCTCTCTCAAAGTAAATAAAAAAGGGCACAGTACCCCTTTTAAGGTCATTAGGTCAGGCCCACCTAGGATAATCTCTCTTTTCATTAACTCAAATTCAGATGGTTAGAGACCTTACTTACATCAGCAAAATCCCTTCAAATGACCACATAATATAATCTAATTATAAGACAAAGATCATGTTATATTCACAGGTCCCACCCACGCCCAAGGAGTGGGAATTATATAAGGACATGTTTCATTGGAGGTCATCTTAGAATCCTGACTACACCACTGATTGTATGAGCAGAAAAATAATCTGAAATGATACACACCAAGGTGTAATAGTTATTTCATTAGAAATGTGATGAGTTGGGGGGTGGGGAGTAGATGGGAATGAAACTGAGAGGTTAAAAAGAAAGAAAAAAACCCCTGCAGTAAATACGGGCGAAATGCAATATAAAATTAAGTAAATGTGTAGACTACAGAATCCCACTGTATAATCATAGGATAAAAATGCCACCTTTTGAATCTGTACATGGACTAAAACTGGAAAGTTGTATTAGAAAAATAAAAATACTTTGACTTCAGGATGGATCTTTTCCTTAGAATTTTACTTTAGTAGAAACTTTTCAATTTCAACAATAAAATATTTTTTAAAACCCAGCATCAGTCTTGAAATCTTGGTTCCTTTTAGAGATATTAGCAGTTCATGGGAAAAATTTATTTTTTATTTCAAGTATTTTCCTTATACAGAGAATGAAAATAAGGCAGGTAAGGGACAGTTTCACAATGACAAAGAGGTAAAGGATCCTTGTGAGAAATCAGTGTCTGAAGGATAACAACACAGCATGCCTTTGATTTTTCATAGGATGCCACCATTTGAGGTAATCTAATTCATCTCATCCACTAATACTTGAGTGAATATAGATGCGAAAGCACGTTAAGTTAGAGTTACTTGAAGATGAAGTTGTTTTTCTATGGCTGTCGTTAGGCACGTGGAAGCCCTGATTTTGAGCAAGAATTTCTCTTTTTTTCTCCTCCACACACATTATATTAAGCTGTCACTCACAGCCACAGCAGGAATTCAAGACTGTCTTGGAATAACATGGATGACAGAAGCTCTCTCATGGTATGTAGCTCTCAAAAAAAATCGTCACGTTGCAACAGACTTTCTTTTGATGTGTTCAGTATTTCCAGAGCCATCTTACAATGACAAATTAAGACATTTGTGCAATGAACTCTGACCTTGGTGTGAATGCAGCTGTCCCTCATCCTATGTAATTTTTCATTTTTTCTGGGATGCATCTTTGATAATGCTCCCCAAATGCCTTGAATCTCTTCAAAAGCAACTCGCCCACAACTAGTAGTTGAGAATAAGCTCTGCATTTCCTAGCTCAGCCAGTGTACCTTCCTGTTGAAAGAGGCTTAGGTATGAAGCTGAACTCTGAAGAGTGTAACTGTGGAAAATTGAATTCTGGAATTACTGCTTTGCAAAACTTACTATATACGTAAACTGTAGCTTCCTGATAAAATCCGCTATAAATTTTTTTTTTCTGTGACCACAAATAGTTGTTTTCCTCTCATTTTATTGTAGGTCGAAGCCTGCTGTGATTTTTTTTTTAAATAACAATTATCGACCAACATAGTATTTGACAAAGTTTTTCTTCAATCAGTTAATTAATCAGGGCAAAGGTAATATGTGAATTGTACAGAGCCCATCCAAGATGCAAATTAACTATATGGAATAGAACCAAATGTATAGAATTTTTTTCTTGTTATTTTGAGATTCTCACTAGAGTTTTTACATTTCCAAAAGTAGTTTTTCACTTAACATGTATTTATTGAATTTCTTATTTGCGGCAGGCATTTGCTTAGTATTAGGGTTTGAAAGTGAACAATACAGGTTGGATCTTTGCCTTCACAGAGCATACAACCTTCCTGTGGGAGACACTTAACTTATATATGCCCTATGACTGCTATGATCATGTGTTTTGCTAGCATTTGGTGAGTACCCATTACTGCATTTCATTGGTGAGGCAGTCAACATTCACTACCTGGTATGTGCCAGGCATCATGCTGAAATTACATAAATACATAAGGAACTAAAATAGCAGAAAAGAGACTCTTAGATGTAATTAAGGGTCCACATGATAAATTCAGACATTGTAATATGTAAAATGTAGCAGGTTACTGAAGAAAATAGAGCATACTCTTGCTTGTTTTATGTATGTATGTGTATATGTGTGTATTCTCTCTACCTAGCCACCCACCCACCCATCTATTTATTGGTGGGAAAAGCAGTCAAGATTGAATAAGGAGAATTCCAGAGAGGAGATAACCCTTTCTCAAGAGAGAAAGTGGAAACATGCAAGGACTTTTGCTCTAAGTTCAGAACTAGAAAAGAATCACTTATACTGCTTTCTGTTAAATCAGGCCAGAAAACCTAAATTCAACAGGTAGAGAAATAACTCCACGCTTTGAATGGAGTTGTTGTGAAATCACATTGCAAAAGGATGTGGATATGTAGAGGGAAATAATTGCAGCCAATTTTTTATTGCAAACAACCTATTACTTTCTGGCTAGTGTATGTCAAAATGCACTCTGCTTATCAGATGCCTGGGACATACTGTTAAGAGACAGAGGGGTGCCACATTAACCACAATATGACTTTATTCAGTCATCCTGCAAACCATTTTTTTTTTCCTGTTACTCCTTCCCTTAGGCATTGCCTGTGATAATTTTCTAATGTTTCAGAAATTCTAGTGTCTGGTCCACTGCTTTTTCTTTTTCCTATTTTAGTGTTCTCAAGCTACAGATTAGTCCCCTAACTTAATTGAACTATGGAGCATTTATTGGAAATATTAGAGCGTATAAAATTATATTCTCTAATTTCTATAATAGCTAGTGATAGGGAAACCTGCACATTGTGAAAAGGATTGGGAGGGGGAAAAAGGAGAAAGGCCATGAGTGTAAAGACAGTCAAGAAGTAGCATCCTTGCCACCTTGTGGAGGTTTCTGAAATTGCATTATTCCAAAACACTGAAAATATGGCTACTGTGCACGTCTTTGTATAAATTTCTGTGTTGGCTGCCAGTGAGGGTAAAATGAGCTGTGTCTGGTAAAGAGTCCTCTCCACGTGGCAGAACTGAACAGAGCAAGTTTATCCACCTAATTTTGTCCCATTTCCAACCCTGTCCTCAGCTTCATCTCAGTAGTGATAGGGAAATGTCTGAGCCTCATCCTTGTATCAGGATTTTAGAGGCAGAAGAAACCTTTGAGTGCATCTAACTCAGAGCTTTATGTTAGGTAGATTGTTTTTAAACAACTACAGTGTGCATGCAGAAAAATATATGGATCATAACTTAGTAGCTCAATGAGTACACAAAATGAGCAGAGCATGTAGCCTGCACCCAGAACAGGAAATAGAAAATTACCAACACGCCAGAAGCTCACCTCATGTTCCCTTCCTGTCACCACTGATCCCTCTCTCTTTATCCTGACTTCTGTCATCATGGGTGTGTTTAGCTTATTTGTGAACTCCTTTTAAGTGGAATTCTACCATTCTCTTTTTGCATCTGTCTTGCCCACTCAACATCATCTGTGAGATTCATTCTTGTTATATAATCTTGTGGATTATTCATCACTGTTTAATATGGAAATGCATGATTACATAATTCACTTCTATAGTTTATGGTCTATGGTCACTTGGGTTGTTAGCAATTTTAACTGTCAAAAACTATCCTATGAACATTCTGGCACGCATTTTTAGGTATACATAAGCTTGTATTTCTATTGCATATCTGTCCATGAGTAGAATTTAGGGCCACATGTATGGATGTGTTTGACTTTAGTAAATTCTACCAGTTTTCCAAAATGGTGGTACCAAATATAGTCACATTGGGGGTTATGAGCTTTGAAGGCACAGTTCAGTCCATAATATTATGGACTCCTGTTTTTTGTTTTGTTTTGTTTGTTTTTAGCTTTTATTTTCAGTGATTTATAGGAAATTGCAAAGACATGTGTAGAGAGGTCCTGTGAACCCTTCATCCAGCCTCCCCCAACATTAAAATTGTGCATATTTTTGTTAATAAGCAGGCAAAGAGGCAAAGTGATGTGATTGAGACTTTACTGCTAGTGAATTACAAGGTTATAATTGAAGTGTAGTTCCTGATGACTGCTAAAAAGCTGTACAAAGTTCTTTTTAACATAGTCTGAGTTTACAAAATCCTTTTATTTTTTAAAATTATGTAGTCTATAGGACCTCTCAGTAAAAGACCAAGAACGTTTATTTTCTAGGATTTGGGGGAGAGGTTACCATTGAGCCTGGTTTGGGATCATTATTCGATAGATGGTAGTTATGTATTATTGATAGCAACAGCATCATTCCAAGTGGTAGGCATTTTAATGTCCATTTCTTAGAACATTGTAATGCACAAAGAGAAATGGTCTTTTAAGGGACGAAGTTAATAAGTCACAGAGCCTGGACTTGAACCTCTGACCCTACACTTCAGTTGCCGACAGTGATAACTTCCTTGATAATACACACTCTATTGCCTTTCTTCCCTTCCCTGTCTCAGTTCTCCACCCCCCCCATCAGTATCATTTGGTAACACATCCCAAATAAAGGACTTGGGCAAAAATTCTTTCTTGAGATCTGCCCCTGGGAGAATCTAAGCTAAAACACTCATCACTATTTTTTCTACATTCAACTATCTCCTTAATTTTTGTTCTGGTCCAGAAAATAACTTCCAAAGAATGTTTCTGTGTGATCCTCTCAAGACCTCTCCATTGTTGTTGACACGTTAGCATATGCATGATCAGTTCTTTCTGAAGGATTGATATTTCCTGTGGCTACTCTCTTCATCTCCCAGTTTTTATCCATATTAATTGCTTGAAGGACTCTGGCTTGGGAAAGGGTTGAGTTTTTTACCTGACCTTTCTATCAGGAATATTTGTGTATTACAGGAAAGTCCTCTCTCATTCCTTGACCTCAGGTACTCTAAGAGAAAGCCCTTGTATGTTAGAATAAAGGTCATGCCTTCTACAATTACAGCTACTCCTGAAGCATGAGAGTTTAACTAATGGTTAAATCCATATTAAGTTTAATTACAAATAGATGAGTATACAGCATTCCAATCCATGCCCCAATGATTTATGGGATACAAACGTGCTGGAATATTGCTGTTTAAATCCAAAGCAGGAGAAGAGGCTCAGCAATCACAAGGACAACTTTAGGACAAAAGCCATTGCTAAACATTAGTCAGGCAGTTAAGATTAACATGGGATAGCACAGTCCTCCATTAGTTACTCATCAGCAAACACAGAAAAAAAATGAGAGCTATATTATAGCTCTTTGGTGTATTTTGAAAAATGAGAAAATAGAAAAGCACAGAGGCTGAGCAAGAACCCAGGGTCATGCAACCAGCTAAGTTGCTGAGCTGTCAAACAGTAAGTTCTCTCAGTCCTAATCCATCGTACAAACAAGCATTGCAAGGAACAAGAATATTCACGACACTAATTCAGTCATTTCAAACTTCAGTGTGCATCAGAATCACCTAGGGGGCTTGTTAAAACACAGATTGCTGTGCTCCATCACCCAGAATTTCTGATACAGTAGGGCTGAGATGTGGGCCCTGAGAATTTGCACCTCTAACAAGTTCCCAAGTTATGCTGATGTTGCTAGTTCAGGGAATGATTTTGAGAATGATTGCACTAATGGAATAGATTCATTTTAAAACGGATCTCAGATGGTACTCATGCAAGGAGCTTGGCGCATCCCACTGACCCAAGGGAATGATGTTCCTGGAAGCACAAGGTTTAACCTTCAGATTTGGGCAGAGAATGTTAGAGGTGGAATGCCAAGGAATTAGGCCTCAAAACTGGGCTGCCAGGAGGAATTTGGATTTGCAAAGATCAGAAAGAAGCACAGGCAGAAAATAAGAGTGATGGCTAGAAATGCTGAGCCCAGAAAAGCTGAGGTTCTGAATCACAACTCTTGCTCTTCTTTCCAGTTTGCTTTCTACTTGGCTTTTGACAACAGGGGGAGAAAGTTTAGCATCCAAAATAAATGCTGAACCATGAGGAATAAAGGCACAGTATCAAAATAACCTCACTCTTTTTTTTTTTCTCCAACACCTAGATCTGAAGGTTCCTCATAATGGGTACTTTGATATATGCTTGGATATAACCCCACTCGAGAAATGCCCTGGATTGGCCATGCTCTTCTTTCCCATCATCTTCAGTACTTTCTTGCATCCTCCTGCTTTCTGTTCCAGACTTTTTTTGATTTAACTTCATTGTGAGAAGCTCTTTTCCATCTCTTTTGTTTAAATGTAGCACCTCCATTCACTAATAGTAGGTAGCAGATTGAATTTAATGAAAATATCTTGGCCTTCAGAATTTTACATAATTGATTTTTAAATCCCACCTCTGCAATTCACTGGCTTTTGAAATTTGATCAAGTTATTAAACCTCCTCTGGCTTGTTTTTCTCATCTGTCTTACTCAGCTTGGACTGCCACAACACTATTACAGACTGGGTGGGTTAAGCAACAGAAACTTACTTTCTCACAGTTTTGGAGGCCTGAAGTCTAAGAGCAAGGTGCCGTCAAATTCTGTTTCTGGTGAGACTTTTCCAGGCTTGTAGATGGCTTCCTCCTTACTGTGTCCTCATATGGCCTTTCTCCATGCATGAGTGGAGAAGGAGAGAGAGAAAGCAAGATCTGGTGTCTCTTTCTCTTACAAGGACACCAGTCCTATCAGATTAGTGCTCCACCCCTAAGATCTCAATTAGCCTTAATTACATCCTCAAAGGCCCAAACTCCAAGTAAAATCACTTTGAGGGGGCACAGTTCAGTCTGTAACATTACCTAATGCAAATGGAAATAATAAGATTTAGCTCAAAAGTGTATTGTTGGGTGAATTGAGATGATATAGGTCTTTGGTAGAAGTGAGGTCTTTTTGTCTCTTCATTTTATAGTCTTCTCTTGTAAAATAATTTTATTTATTCATTTAATCATTCAACAAACTGAATACTTAGAATATGCTAGTTCCATTTCTCAATGCCAGAAATACAACTAGCCACATAGGATTGTTCTTTGGTTGAGAAGACTAATTATGTAAAGTAAACATACCTACTAGTATGCTTGTGATAAGTAATATGGAGAAAGATCAAGCAGAAGGTTTTGTTTGATATTTGGTGGTCATGGAAGGTGTCTCTGAAGAGGTAATATGCATCTAGTATAAAAGACTGAACAATCAGTATAAAGACCTTGATCCAGAAAGTGGTGTCTTTGTGCCTGGCAATGCTGACAGTCTTCCATAAGGTTCCCATTTATGGCAGAAGGAAAAGAATGTAAGTTCTTAGATTCTGTTATACCGTAGGCAAACAAGTTTAGTGATTAAGAATGACTAAAGCTGAGTCCAAGTTCTTTCTTCACTAGCTGTAGAACTGAAAAATTATATGAGTTTTGGAACCTTGGTTTACTTACCAGGATAAAAAAGGTTAAAATAGTGTCTTCTTAGTATAGCTGCTGCAGGGATTAAGAGATCTTTGCATGAAAAGCACTTGGTAGACACAGTGTGGATTCAGTAAAACTCTGTTGCATCATCATTTTAACCATTGCACCATGAGCTAGTAACTTTCCTAAGATGACTGCCAAAGTCCTGATAAATGTTTGATTTATGTATGATTTCACTTCTGGAAAACTGATGATATTTGAATAATGAATACCTATGAGGATGGAGAAACATCTTTCACTTTAAGGATTAGAACCCTTGATGGATCCTGGGCGTGTGTGTATGTCAGTTTAAAGTATTTGGAATTAACTTGGAAAAGATAAAAGACATTAGTGGAAAATATGGTGAATTCTGTAATAACATTCTGCCAATGTTAATTTTTCAATTTTTATAAATGAACTATGGTTATGTAAGATTTAAACATTAGTAGAAGTTGGTAACAGGGTGTGCAAGAACCCTCTGTAACGAACTTTGCAACTCTCCTATAAATCTAAATTGAGTTTTTTAAAAAAATATTCAATTAGGGGCACATAGGTGGCTAAAGTCAGCTAAGCTTCCAACTTTGGCTCAGGTCATGATTTCATGGCTTGTGAGTTCGAGCCTTGTGTTGGGCTCTGTGCTGACAGCTCAGAGCCTGGAACCTGCCTCAGATACTGTGTCTCCCTCTTTCTGCCCCTACCCTGGTCGCGCTCTCTCTCTCTCTCTCTCTCTCTCTCTCTCTCTCTCAAAAATAAACATTAAAAAATTTTTAAATTTTTAAATAAAAAGTATTCAATTAAGAAAGAGCTAGAGAGAGGTAGTGTCATAGTTTGTAATCTTGATTCTGTGGAGGAAGGTTTGTTTTTTCTGGGAATAGATAAAATGCATCTAGAAACAAGTTGTGACAGGGAAATGATATGTGCTCACTAAAATCAATTTTCTCTTTTCTCTGGGCTCTATCAACATTTCCCAGCCTTCCTTGCAGTTAGTTGGTCATGTGACTGCATGTGGTGAGAGGCTTGTGCTCAGCCAGTCCAGGCCTGGACTATGAAAACCTTCTGCAATCCTCTGTGTTCTCTCTTCCCCATCCAGCACCCTAGGGGAAGGAAAGTGAACAAGAGAGTAGGAAACTGAGGCCCAGCTGAGCATACAAGCCTGCTGTCCAATCAATCACTTGAGGCTTTGAGGGAATGAGGCCCTTTTTGGGAGGCTGAATCACTGCAGTTGGTTACTTACCTAACCAATGCAAAAGTCTGGGCACCACGGTGTGGAATTTAATTGGGCAGTATCTTTTTAGTTAAGCATAATTTGGCTCTGAAAAAAATCTCAAAGAAGGGAAATATTCCCAATATAAAATTCCATGATGGGTATTTTGAAATGAGATACATTAGTTGGTTGTGTACATTCTAGTATTTGAATTTTAATGGTTTATATTCACATATAATTTAAATAGTGTAAACATCATGAAGGCAGGGATCATGACTGTCCTGTTCTTAGTTGTATTCTCAAAACTTAACACAGTGCCCTGAATTCAGTAAAATTTAACTGAATTAAAAAATATGGTAATAACAGACTGATTGCTTGGCTCATACAAATGAGTTGAGTAGTGAAAGTGGACATCCTTGTCTTATTCCTGATCTTAGGGGAAAAGCTCAGTTTTCACCCATTGAGGATGATGCTAGCTCTGGGTTTTTCACATATGCCCTTATGTTGAGGTATGTTTACTCTAAACCTACTTTGTTGAGGGTTTTTATCATGAATGGATGTTGTACTTGTCAAATGCTTTTTCTGCATCTGTTGAAATGATCTTATGGTTCTTATCCTTTCTCTTACTGATATATGTATCATGTTGTTTGATTTACAAATATTGAAACCACCCTTGCAATCCAGGAATAAATCCCACTTGATTGTGGTGAATATTTTTAATGTATTTTGTTCAGGAATTTTGGATTTATGATCATTAGGAATATTGGCCTGTAGTTCTCTTTTTTAGTAGTGTCTTTATCTGGTTTTGGTATCAGGATAATGCTGGTCTCATAGAATGAATTTGAGAAGTTTTCCTTTTTTTTTTTTTTTGGAATAGTTCAAGATGAATAGATATTAACTCTTCTTTAAATGTTTGGTAGAATTCACCTGTGAAGCCATTTGGTTCTGGACCTTTGGGAGTTTTTGATTACTGATTCAATTTCTTTGCTGGTTATTGGTATATTCAAATTTTCTGTTTCTTCCTGTTTCAGTTTTGGTAGTTTATATGTTTCTAGGAATTTATCCATTTCTTCTAGGTTGTCCAATTTGTTGGCATATAGTTTTCCATGTTCTATTGTGTTTTTCTGTTGTTGTTTTATTTTCTATATCATGTATTTCAGCTCTAACCTTATTTTTTTTTCCTTCTGCTCATTTTAGGTTTTGTTTGTTCTTTTTCTAGCTCCTTTAAGTTACGATTAGGTTGTTTGAAATTTTCCTTGCATCTTGAGGTAGGCACATGTTGCTATAAATTTCCCTCTTAGAACCACTTTTGCTGCATCCCAAAGTTTTGGACCTGTGTGTTTTCATTTTCATTTGTTTCCATGTAGTTTCTTATGTTTTTGATTTCTTGGTTGACCCATTCATTGTTTAGCAGCATGTTATTTAACTTCCCGTATTAGGGGTCTTTCCACTTTTTTTTCTTGTGGTTTCTTCTAGTTTCATGGCATTATTTTCAGAAAAGATGCATGGTATGACTTTGATCTTGAATTTGTTGAGGTTGGTTATGTGAGCTACTATGTGATCTATTTTGGAGACTATTTCATGTGCACTTGAAAAGAATGTATATTCTGTTTTAGGATAGGATGTTCTGAATATATCTTTAAACCCATCTGTTCCAGTGTGTTACTCAAAGCCATTGTTTTCCTTGTTGCTTTTTCGTGTAGATGATCTGTCCATTGATGTAAGTGGGGTGTTAAAATCCCCTACTATTGTATTATTATCACTTAGTTCCTTTGTGTTTGTTAATAACTGTTTCACGTATTTGGGTGCTTCTATGTTGGGTGCATAAGTATTTACAGTTACTATATATTGTTAGATTGTCCCCTTTATAGTGTTCTTTGTCTCTTGTTAGTCTGTTTTATTTATTCATTATTATTTACAGTCTTCGTTTTAAAGTCTATTTTGTCTGATATAAGTATTGCTACTCTGGCTTTCTTTTGACATCCATTTGCATTCTAGATGTTTTTTCATCACCTCACTTTCTATTTGCAGATGTCTTTAGGTCTGAAATGAGGGTCTCGTTAAAGCAGCATATAGGGTAGGTCTTGGTTTTTTTTTTTTTTTTTTTTTTAATCCATTCTGTCATCCCATTTCTTTTGATTGGAACATTTACTCCATTCATATTAAAAGTAATTATTGATCTGTATTGTCATTTTATTTGTTTTGTGGTTGCTTTTGAAGATTTTCTGATTCTTTTTTCTTGTTTTGCTCATTTTCTTTAGTGATATTTGGATTTCTTTCTCTTTATTCTATCATATTTATTAGTGGTTTTTAATATGTAGTTAGCATTAGGTTTGTATATAACCTCTGCATATAGCTGAGGACTATATCTTATATTGCTTTAGATCATGATGATAACTAAAGTTACAATTCTATTCATTAGAGACCATAATGTATGTGTGGGTACATTATAGTTCCTACATAAAATTTAATTAGTGGTTGGCATAGGGTAGCATTGGAGAAAAGTTTAACTCTTTGTTTTGATTGATGAAGAAAACTTCCAGTATTTCATATATTGGATTAAAGTAATTAAGGACTAAGAATGAAAAAAAATAGCATGCAGTTTTAATAATGAATTAAAAAATTTCCTTTACCATAAAACAAGTTATTGCAAGAAGATTGAAATGTGCTCTCATTTTTTAGTGATATATAGTTTATTCCAAAAGAAATTAAAAAGTTGTGAGGTATCCTCTTGTGAGATCTTGACATTCTAGTTTTTGCTGTGTGCAGGGTTTCGCAGAAGCTGCTAAAATTAATTTCTGAATTCTGCCTTCAGATTGAAACTGCTGACAGGAGAAAGGAAAGGAAATAGATAATAGAAATGTATATTATAACTAATGAACTAAGAATGTTATCTGTATTAATAAAGTCTTCTAACTAACAATTTCACTGAATAAAATTATGGAATGGAAGTACATAAAATTTCATTCTGAAGCTCACATAAAAGAATGGTAAAGTAAAAAGACTTGTGATAGGATAATTATAGATTTATTAGTTTGCGCTTTGAATCCACTGCTATGTAATAAGCAAACAGAATGAAGGCTAACAGTGTTTTGTACTCTGTATTCCTATCCCAACCCACCCCCTTTCTGAGCAAGTAGGTGTCTTTTCCCCTGTTTCTTTGCCTCAGTTGAAACTTTTGTTTTATAGCAAAAAAACCCCAAATCTTTTAAAATATCTTTTTTTATGTTGCAAAAGCTAAAACTTAATAAGATTATGCAAGATACCCCAAAGAAGGTAGTCAGGTATTTCAGTTTGAGGACACAAAAACTCAGCACCATAGAGGGGATAGCTGTGTGGTGCCTCTAGGTGATTGGATGGAGTGGATGGGATTCCACAGCTCATGAAGATTCTTGTCCCAAGGTGCCTGGAAAATGGCAGAGCTGTCAGGCTTTAAAGGACTAGGGTAGCTCGAAGATGAAGAATTTACTGGTTACTAGTATGTGCTGGAGATCAGCATGTCCTCCCCAAGTGTTTCATTATGCCTAAGATATCTGGTACCCTTCAAGGCATTGCCAAGTGAGGGTGGAGTAAATGAGGTAGGGTGAAGGGAGAGTGATGGATAGCTCCTAAAGAACAAGATTTAATTTCCCTCCAGATTTGAAGTTAGATTTAATAAGATTGAAAGAAAATAAAGGAATGTAACATTTCTTTGACTTTAAATTGTAGTTTTTGCAAATTCATACCTCCTACACATTTTTCAGATTATACTATATGGTATATTAATAATTCATTTTACTTAAAGACTTTCTGATCTCAGGCAGTTCTTAAAACAGCAAATACATGCTTGAACAGAGATTTTCTTTCAGAAATAAATTGATATCAAAACTGTTTCCAGTTATTGGTGCCATTTACAAATTAAACAGCCTTTTTGGTGATTATAATTCAGCTGAACAGAAGAAGAAGGGGTAGAAATGTATTTTCTGTACTTCCATCTAAAATACATACTACTTATGGATTTAATTATAATGTCATGTTTCTTTTCAAGTAACGCATAGCCAAGAATGTGTGTAAAATCATGGATTTATGTATATTCAGTGATGATGAAGCAGCATCTTGAAACTGAGATGCTTAGTTCTAGTGAACTCCAAAAATGTCTACTTGTCCTTCATAAATTTCCCAGCCACAGTGGTTATATCATTGTTCCCCATGATCGACCCCTTCCTGGAATCCTACTTTCTGTGCATTTATAGCTTTTCCCACTGCAGTGGGTAGAGTTTACTTCCCTAACCCATTGATGTTGAGCTTGACCATGTGAAGTACTTTGGCCAGTGGAATGTTCATGGATCTGCTGCATGAAGAGGTTTAATATGCTGTGTGGATGAGCTTGACTTCTTGTGTTCCTTTTATCATGAGGAGACTATGCCTTCAATAGCACTGGTCCCAGGAGGATGGGAGCCATGCAGATTAGATTTGGACCAAAGTGCAGCTTGGATTCTAGTCTGGTTGAGCCCAGCTTAGTTCAGCCAAATCCCAGATCACCTGAAAACATGTGAACAAAGAATAAATGTGTTGTAACCCATGGAATTTGGGATAGTTTGTTACACAACATTATATATAGCAGACTGATGCATTTTCCCATTCTTTTCAGTTATATCTCCAAGATGCTTGTGGTGCCTTAAATTTTTAAGTTAGCTTTTAAAATTTATTCCTCCCTATTTAGGACCAAGGGAAATTTATATACCATGGCTCCAATTTAGCATTGAACAAGCTTTCATTTGTGCCTACAATTCAGTATTTAAATCCAGTTTATATCAAGAAAGATCTTATGGCACCACGGGATGGAGAAAAACTTAACCATGAGATACCATTCCAAAGGTCACACAGATAATTATAAAAAATGCAGAAAGGTAACCTCCTGGAGAGGTACAAATAATGTGTTGTGATTATCACTTAAATTGGCTCTTACAAAAAATACAAAAATTAATGGAAGAGGGAAAAATTATCTTTTCAGTGGGAAGAGCATTAATTTATCCAGTTTTTATTTTCTCACTGAACACATGTTTTAAAAAGCACTTTTGATGAACCAAGTGTTACCAATTCAGTATTAACACAACCATAACATCAGGTTACTGGCCATGGCAGTAGGAAGAAATAGGCTGGTGTGGAACAGATGCCGAATCAGCTGGATGATACAGGGCAATTTAAGAACAGGAGCTGACCAGTGGACGACATTGTATGCATAGGCCTTTGCAGCTTTGGCAAGAATCAGGAAACCATTGCACTTGTATGATCTGACCCAGAACTGGTTCTAGACAGTTGTCCAACACACAGGTCAGACTGGACATAAGCTGGTAGTAGGAGGACTCTTCATGTAGCCAGCTCCTGGAAAAAGCATGGGCAAAGCATTCATCCTGGCAGATCCATAGGGCATCTACATCCAAGTCACTGGGACATTTTGGATTGTGGGTTAATTAGACTTGTGTTGGAGTACTGGGAGAGAAAGGAGTTAAAGTGGACAAAGAGGTTTTTAATTCTGATTTTTGGTGAATAATGTTGAACAAAATAGTTAAAAGAGGTAGGGGAAGGGGCTATAAGCTATCTATTTCTACAATGATGTTGTAGAACAACCTCAAAACTTAGTAGCATTAAATAATAACCATTTGCTGCTTTTCAAGAGTCTAAAATCAGCTTGTTGGTTCTGCTGATGAGGGCCAGGCTGGCTGATCTTGGCTGGGCTTGCTCACACCTCTGTTTACAGCTGTAGATCAACAATGTTGAGTTGCTGGCTTACTCTGAGCTACCCATTTCTGAGGATATCACCAGGATAACAGCTGACTCAGCCCTGTTCCATGAAATCTCTCCTCTACCAGGCAAATTCAGAATTGGATCTCTGCCAAGCTGTCATATGACTAAGAGAATGATGAGAAACTCCTAGGGCTTCTTGAGGCCAAGGCTCAGAACTGGTTTTCATCACATTTGCCGTATGCTTTGGCCAATTCAAGTCTCAGACCACCCAGATTCAGGAGTTGTAGGAACAGATTTGGCCTCTTGATGGAGGAACTGCAAAGTAATATTGTATAGAGGTGCTGTGGACTGAATTGGGTCTCCACTCATTCATATGTTGAAGGGCCCCGATCTCAGACATACAGTTTCCAGAATTGTGAGGAAATTATTTTCTTATTGTTCAAGCAACCCAGTTTAAGTTATTTTGTTATGACAGCCTGAGTTAATACAAGGGGCATGGATACAGAAAGGGGTGGAGAACTAGGGCTCCTTTTGCAATCATCTACTGCAGTGACCATTTTCAGTTTCCTATTTCATGGCTGGCCGTATGTTAGGGACTTTACCAACTTGATCTCATTAATGATCACAGCATACCCACTAAATGAGGAAAATGAATCTTGGGGATGTTAAACTTGTGTATGATCACACATATATTAGGTAATAGAATTAGGATAGTAGTCCTGATTCTCTAAAGTATAAACTCTTTCTGCTTCCCTCAGACTGCTTCTGTAAATCACTGACTCCCAATTTTTCCCCAGATAGTTTAGCAATTGAAACAATCAGTGCTACCACAGCAGGAATCTGAAAGAATGAGATGAGAAGGCTGTGTGATTTGAGGTTATCATAGTTGGTCTGGCCCATGCTGGGAATGCTTGACAGAAATGAAAGGTAATCTGAGATTATCTAAGGGAAATTAACCTTTTGTAAGCAAGTGATTACCATCTGAGGGGCCAGAATTCCAAATTTTATCTAAGAAGGCTTAATGAATTCTGGTTTCAAACAGTTAATATTTGGAAGAGAATGGGAGATTAGAGTGTGACTTCTAGGCAGGGATAATCTTTGCCCTCCAGTGGGATGTCTGTATCATGTTGTAATGCTATCTGGTTGATGACAAGGATGCTGAATATGGGATCTACTCCAGGGAAAGGGGTTGTAGGCATGAGGCTAGAGGTTTTCAGTTCCCCCCAAGTAACTGGGATTCTGGAATGGCAGTTGGGGAGAGAATTTTAAGTTGGTGCAAACATTTTTATATTCTTCTCTTTACTATGCTATCAACACCTTGAACAATGTCTGGTGTTTACAGGCATGAAGTAAATATTTATTGAGTCATGAGATGAAGATATAATCTAATGCGAGGAGCAACCGGAAGACTAAATTATTATAAGCTTATAGAACATTAAATGGGAAAAGCTCAGATGTTTTCTAGACCCTAGTTGATATTGGGGTAAGAAAGCTCCCAAGGTTTCTCACTCACCGATTCAGACGCCAACACTAATTTCTTAAAGTGTGGTCTGCAAACTACCAAATGAATCAGAATTTATGGTGTTGACATTCTACAGCTTCCATTTCAAGCAAGCTCTTCCATGATGTCTGTTAAAGATTTAGACCTTCTGCCTTCAACAAAACTGAACTTGTCAATAAATGGGAGGTTATTATTGCTATCAACTAGACCAGTGCTACTCAAGGTAAAGTTACAGATTAACAACTTCAGCATTACCGGAAATTCAAATTCTTAGACCCTTCCCCAGACCTATTCAATCAGAATTTCTGATCAGGATCTCATTTTTAATGAGCCTTCTAGATACTTATGTGTGCTAATGTTTTAGAAGCACTGGGTTGAAAGAGGCTGAAGAAGTTTTAGTGGTATCATCCTCTACTCTTGTGTCCTATAACACATGTGTGTTGTATAAGCTGAAATTGATCATCTGTGGCACAAACACGGTTGATTTTTTACTAAAGAGTAAAGAGCAGTGGCACATATCTGAACAGATTATGAACATGTTTTTGGTCACCATTAGAAAACTCCCTCTCCTTGTATGAACTTTCTTTGAATCCCTGTAAGGAAATTGAATAAAACATTCACTGGGGTTGTGTAAAGTGATAGGTCACAGCATGAGTTTGATGCCCAGAATAATCTGGTGTTAACTTCGACTCCACTGTTTACAAACCCAGAGACCTTGGACAAGTTCATCTCTTTAGTGTCAGTTTATTTACCTGTAAAGTAAACAACATTTACCTCCTAGGATTGTTGAAAAGTTTTTAAAAAACAGAATGCATATTATTGCTTCTAGTACCATGCTCCCTCCATGCTAAGTGTCCAATAAATGTTAGTTCCTGTAAATAGTACTGTAACTACAGTAAATATTAATTTATTGCCCCAAGAAATTTTTCAGTTACATAATGACTCAGTTTAAGTTTATGGCACAACAAATATTTTTAAAAATAGGATCACAGATACTGATCATTAAAACAGAAAAATCACCTATCCATTGTGTACATCAAAATTTTCATTCACCAAATAGTTTGAATTTAGTCTCTTGATTCCCTCTTTAAGCTCAGCAACATTTGTGGGCAGAGATTTCTTTCTGATATGTCTTCAGCATGACATAGGAGATCAAACAGAAATGACTAATTAAAAAAAAAAAACACTGCATGAAAAATGACAAGGGATACATTTGTTAATGAGCCAATGAATGCTGTTCCACCCTGAGAAGAAATAGCACATGGAGCAAAGCAATGACTTTTGTAAGACTCCATATACTCCTTTAAAATACTTTCTTTCAGCTCCCGGGTTTAAAGGAGCGATTCGTGTGCACAGTGAATGAAAAGGCACAAGCCAAGTAGGGTAAAGATGAATACAACTGATGGCCCCTCTTTTCCTTCTCCTTCCCACTCTGGTCTCCCTGGTGGTTTAAGAAAGAATGCAGATGCTGCAGCCTTGGCTGGAAAATAGAATCCTTGCCCCAGGCAGCTCTTCTGTCAGGAGAGGTCGAGGTCAGCCACCAAGAACATCAAAGTGGGGAAAGGTCTTCAGGGTAAAAAGAGATTCCATCCTGTGAAGAATAAAGGGGAGGGAAGCCAAAGTCCATATTCTGTTGTTTTCCTGTGAGAAACACACTGCAGATTTTCCCAGAAATGAGATTGACTTCTTTTCCTCCTAACTTGTATTATCTGAAATCCCTTTACTGTTATTATTGAGGTGTATACATTGATACAGGAAATAAACCTCTGAGCATCTTTATAAACATTTGTATTCATGAATTATTTTGAAACTTGCTAAAAATACCAAAATGGGGTCATTGGGTTTCAGAGATGTCCATCTTTATGAAATCAAATAAATGCATCGCAAAACATTTTTAACTATCTGATACAGTGTGGTTAATGAGATGGATACATAACTGTGCTTTTTAAATTTTATTGAGATTTTTAGTAATAGGATGGATATAGAATGAAGCCCTTTGGTCCTGTATTACTGGTTAGAGTGTAGTATGGAAGAAGAAAATGTTAGAAAGTGTGGTCTAATAACCTCATAACGTCTCCTGCCAATTTTTTTGATCTTTGATTTTGATAGTTGGGGGGAAAGTTAGAAAATCCTGCCAGTTTTCTTAACGGTGAAATTGTGTTTTGAAAATGATCAACCTCTGGGTACCATGTGTTCAGAACATTCAGTATTTTATTTCTGCATAGAGTTTCTTCTTGACAGACTATTCTTTTGATCTTTTTCTAGTGATGAGGGAGGAGAAGTTGATTTGTATTTGTCGATCTGGTGCTTTATTTCAGAAACTCCTTGGATTCTTGTGGGGAAATGGCTTCATATGTGGCTATCATTTAGAATTCTAATGATTTCTTCCTTAAAATTATGATAAATAGTAGCTAGCATTGATGTCATACTAGTACATAACCTTTTGGGTTTGACAGAATGAATATATTTATTGTGATACAACATTTAACTAGGTCTATTTATATACTCTAGTCTATATAAAGCCAGATTCTTTTGGCACTCATATTTTTGCATTCCCATATGTGTTGGCCCTTGAAAGAGACTCGTGACACTGTGTTCCAAGACCTATGCTCTTTGGTGTTTGGAGGAAGGTTATGTCAAAGCTCTTTGTGGTGTACTCAGCGAGCAGCTAAGGATAGGCCAGAGTTGCATGATAACCAGGGTTTCAGTTGTTAATTTTCAGTATCCTTAGGAATCATCATTGGTTACAGAAGGCAGAATTGGGTTCACAGGGGAAAGGGGGATTCTTTATCTCCCCAGTGATTTTAGATCATTTTTCATAACTTGCCATTTTGAGTAACTAGTTAGTAGCCAGACTAGGAACAAAATTACCAAGTTTTACAGGATCCCAGAAGAAACAATATGTTCAGGTCCCAAAGCAGAGCATTCATAAAGAAAAAAGTCAGACATTGAGAGAGAGAGGTGAGAGAAAGAGTTTTTCACTGGTTCTCTATTTTTGTACAAGTTAAGTAGCCACTCTACATCTTCATTTCCTCTACTTGCTTCATGTGGTAGCCATGAAAATGAGTCTTTCAGATTTCTGACTGTGTGTTCAATGAGACCTCTCCTGGGCTGCTCCCTGTCAATGAGTGAGAACAGCAGGGTTATTAAGGAAGACACAGGGATGCTCTTAAGGATGATTTAGCTTGAAGGCTCTGTGGTAAACAGAATAATGGCTCCTAAAGATGTCCACATCTTCATCTTCAGTGCTTGTGAATATGTTGTACATGGCAAAAGGAATTTTGCAAGTGTGATTAAGGATATCAAGATAGGAAGATTAGCCTGGATTATCTTGGTGGGCCCAGTGTAACGGCTAGGGTCTTTTTAAGAGGGAGGTAAGAGGGTCAAAGTCAGAAAAAGGAGATGGGATGACAGAACAGAGGTCAGAGATGGTGCACAGAGGGATTTAAAGATGCTACCTTCCTGGCCTTAAGCATGGAGAGCCACAAGTCAGGAAATACAGGTGGCTTCTAAAAAGCTAGAAAAGGCAAAGATAGGAACTTTCTCTTAAATACTTTTAGCAGGAATGCAGCTCTCCCAATAGCTTGATTTTAGGATTTCTGACCTTCAAAACTGTAAGATAATACGTTTTGTTGTTTTTAAGCCATGAAATTTGTGGTGGTTTATTCTAGCAGCAGTAGAAATCCAGTACTGACACCCCCACTAGCCTTAAGACGATGCCTCAGAATGGACACTGCAGACAAAGACTCATCCACTAAATCTTCACATTTATTTCCCCTCTCCTTTACCTGCAGTCTGGTGGCTCTCTCAGCCTCCTCTCACTTCTAATTTTCCATCATAGGAATTTCCTCTAATAAATTGCTTGTGCATCTAATCCCATTTTGGTATCTGCTTCTTAGAGGACCTGGACTAATTCACTTCATAAATTTGATAATTAGAGGTATGTAAGATGCCTACCACATAGTTTGTGTTCAAAACTGTTAGCTCTTGTAATTATTAGAGTGGCACCAATAATACAGAACAAAATGCAATTAACTTGTTCCTTTGGCAAAATCCTGGAAAGCCTCATAGCTTACTTGCTTACACTCAAGCAATTAAATTTTCTCCAATTATTTTGGCTCCTTGCATGCCTTGTTTAGTAGTTTACATGTCCAATCCAGCATGAGAGTAAACTCCAAACTTCATTTGGAGTTAATGTGACGATTGTTTAGAACTGCTCTGGATAGGTTGGCACGTCTAATTTTGGGTCTTGGAGTTAAGAAGCTCATTGTTGCTAAACCTCTAAGTCATGCTCTCTAATCCAGCTTTTATCCAGCAAGAAAACTGGTATTTTGAGATCCATGTGCTTCAGTTCTTGCTATCTCTATAGTCAATTCCAAATTCAGGGAAGAGAACGTTTGAATGGGTATTAGAGGAAAATAATAGTTCTTGTCTGCTCTTCTCTCATGAGTTCCACTTAATGTAATTGCTAAATATTACAGAAATACCATCATAAATTAGCACTGAAATGATGAATGCTTTTGGAAAAGTTGGTCATATATATATGTGTATGTGTGTGTGTATGTATATATATGATATGAAATGAGTTCATACCATACACAGTAATCAATTTCAGTTGGATTAGATGTAAAAAGCAAAACTCTAAAAGGAAACATGGGCAAATATCTTTATGTAATCACGGTAGGAGAATTTCTAATTCAAGACATTAAAATACAGAATTTGAATTAAAATATTTATAGATGTGTTCTATTTATAGTGCACAGATTGCAAATTCCTTCTATTCTGGCATAACTCCTCTTCATAATGTGATGTTGGTGTTTTGCACATCAAAGGCTATGGCTCTACTCTCTTGAATCTGAACTGGTTTTGTGGCTTGCTTTGGGCAATAAAAAAGCAGTGGGACTGACTTCCAGGCTGAGGCCTCAAGAGACTTGAAGCTTGTAATTCCATTCTCTTGGAGCCAAGTTGCCATGTGAGGAAGTCTGAGCTAGCTGTAGCCAGAGATCATGTAGAGGAGAACCAAAGTGCCCCATCCAAAAGTCTCCGCCAACTGCTAAACAAACAGGTGAGGCCTTTTGGGACCAGCTAGTCCCCAGCAGACCTGCCAGTAGCCACAAACACATGAGTGACACCAGCCAAAACCAGAGAGAGCAAAGATGAGCCCTGCCCAAATTGCTAACCAGCAGAATTTTAGCTAACAAGTGATTGTGGTTTCATGCTACCAAATCTTGGGGGGATTTGTATACAATTGACCCCTAAATAAAAACTTCTTGCTTTATAAGGTATTCTACACAAAGTGAAAGATAAGCTACAAATGGAGACAATATTTAAATGAATATAAATTGCCAAAGACTTAATATCGAAGATAGATAATGTTGACAACTCTATGGGATGTCTGGGTGGCTCAGTCGGTTAAATGTCTGACTTCAGTTCAGGTCATGATCTCACCATTCGTGGGTTTGGGCCCCATGTGGGGCTCTGTGCTGACAGCTCAGAGCCTGCAACCTGCTTCAGATTCTGTGTCTCCCACTCTCTGCCCCTCCCCGACTTGTGCTCTGTCTCAAAAATGAATAAATGTTTAAAATTTTTTTTTAGTGTTGACAACACTATAAGAAAAAGGTTAAAGGAATCAAGCATTAAGAAAGGTTATGAACAAGCATTCATAGGCAAGGAAAAAGTAATGTCCAATAAATATATGAAAATGTGCCCAACCTTAGATATAATCTAGGAAATTAAAATTAAAACATACATGAAAAATAATTTTATACCAGTCAGTATAGCAAAAAATAGAATATGACCTTTTGCTAAGAAGATGGTGTAATAAGTGTCTCCTACTCTAATTGTAGTAGAATAAATAGGTGTCATCGCTTTAGAAAACTTTGGCAATAAACTAAAATTGACAATACCTGTTCTAGAAAGCCTATTGCCAATGAGCACAAGGAGATAGATATAAGAATTATTGGTACATTATCTACCAAAGCAAAAAATGGAAACAACTTCAGTTCATCAAAAGAATGAATTTTACGATGAAGCACGATACAGAAGTAAAAATGAGTAAATAAGTGTTAAGTCTAGTGATGTGGGGGAAAAAGTACAGAATCATGTTTAAGGAAAATAGCATGTTGGATGTCACTGAAGTTTTTTTTTTTTTTTAAGTTTATTTTGAGAGAGACAATGAGTTGGGGAGGGACAGAGGGAGAGGGAGAGAGAGAATCCCAAGCAGGGATTGAGCATAGAGCCCAATATGGGGCTAGAATGCACAAACCATGAAATCATGACCTGAGCTGAAATCAAGAGTCAGATGCTTAACTGACTGAGCCACCCAGGCGCCTCAACATCACTCAAGTTTAAAAGCATAAAGTAGAATCCTATGTGTTATTTATTGTTACATACACAGTAGGGAAATTATTTAAAGTGAATGGGGATGATAAACATCACAAGCTACGGGTTTCTTTAGAGGAAGGAATGCATAAAGGAAATGGGGTGAGGGATACATATTTAATACTTTAAGTTGGTTGGTGGGCATGTTAGAGTCTATCAACTTAGTCTGTATAAGTTCTGTATCCCTGAGTTATTTAATCATTAAAAATAGAGGAAAAACAACCCAAGTTAAAACAAAACAAAACAAAAAACTTAGTTTGTGGGAAAGCTACTATTAGCCAAAAAGGTGTGGAGAGACTATAGAAACTCCTGCCAACAAGTCCACTCATCTCAAGCCCAATCAGGCATTTTCCTGATTACCCATCTGTAAGATCCAACTTGATACCAAAACAGGAAGGAAATTCCTTTAAAATCTTTAATAGGTTCAAGACTAAAACAAAACAACTATATATATATATATATATATATATATATATATATATATATATATATTTCTTTTTTTTTTTTTTTTTACCAATATCTGAAAACCTTTGAAGCCAGTTAACTCTTGGCCCTGGAAACCACTTCCTTGGCCTTTATTTGTTACTATGTGAATGTAAATATGCAGGAAAATAGTTTAAAGATGTTTATTTCTGTGAATGACGGGCATAACTAAGAGCTATGAAACCTGACAGTGTGGAAAACGTGTCTCTCTTTTCTATTTTCCACACCAATAAAAAAAGCAATCAGAAATTTTCACCTGAAGATGAGCAAGAGATCACATAAAGAAAGAAGATGGAGCATTTGATGTAAATACATGAGATTATCTTTTGTGCATTTTCAACCAGAGTCAGAGCAATAGATTTTCATAAATTAGAGCAGCTCTCTGATTTTAAGCAAGCATTTTTATTCAGGGCAACAGTGTTAGGGAGAGAGATAAGAATGCATTTGATGGGCAGATGCTGGCTTGGTGACTCCTGTAACTTGGTTATTATTTAATGGGTTGGGGACTTTAGGATTTTGGGAGATGGAGAATGAATACTGTAAAGGAGTGAAGGAAGCAAATGGGAGAAGAGAACGTTAAAAAAAAAAAGTTTTAGCTGAAGTCTGAAGAATAGCCTCACTTTGATCCCACAGGTTGCTGTTGAAAGTAAATGGTGCCACACACTTTAAACCTGAGTCCAGGAGGCTGGGTTGTACCTTGTATCAGTCAATTATTGGCTGTAGGCTGCTTCTTGGAGGCATGGGTAGAGGAGTGTAATACCCCAGGAGAGGCATCTTCTGTCAGATGAAGAAGGCAGCACCTGTGAGTTTAGCAAACAAGACTCAGCATTTTAGAATAGGGGTACCTGCTGGTGAAGGGGATCTGAGTGGGACATCAACAGCATTTTAACTGATAAATCAGTTGGGTACTTTCCTCCATCCCCTGGAATCTCACCAAAGGCAGGGGAAAAGCTCAGGGCTCTCTCAGAGATTAATATCCAACTCTCTTATTTCCTTTTCTCAGTTCTTATTCCTCCCACAACAATCTCCATTAAACCTAGCTCAGGAAATTACTTTTACATTCTTGTGCATTCCTCCCTATGCTTCAGCTTATGGTATAAATGTTATGCTCTGCCCCCAGCTTCCTTGGCTCTTAATATTCAATCCAGGCTTTGGACTCAAAAGGCCTGTTTTTCTCTCAAAAGCACAGTTCTTGTCATCATATGTCTCTCACTTACAATACTTTAATCTCCACAATCCTTTGTAAAATGTTCTAGTCGGAAACTTACTTGCTTCTTTCAAAAACTCAACTCTGTGTTTGCTGTTCTTTTCAGGCAATAAATACCATTCTTGAATGAGTGAGCCACAAATTGGTATCTGAAAGAATGGTACCAAGCTATCAGTGGTGATTATTTCTAGGGAGTGATTTTCATGTTGAAAAAAATGAATTTAATTATTATACTTTAGTTTTGTCTGAATTTACAATGAATATAATTGAAAAAGAAAGGGTTTGGGGAAGAGAGAAAGCATGAGATTTCCAGAATATCTGCATTCATGAGAAACTTGGCACAAAGGATATCCTGGGCCATATGAATTCAGTTGTCACAGTCATGATGAGGTCTTGGGGTTGTTCCATGCTGACTTGTCTGAGTTGATGGCTATTCACCATCCTCCAAACCTGAGGATGGATGTGACATGGAAAGGGAGAGGGTGGAGAATGCACAGTCCAGATTGGAGGCCAATGGCAAAATTAATGGTCATTAGTAGCCATTCCCAGACTGTACCAGGCAGGAAAGGAACAATTCAAAGGCTTCTGATGACCTATACGAGAATGTGTGGATCATAGGACAATCCATAGGATTACAATTGAATTACATCCAGGATCTTCCCCTGCACTGAGAAACTCCCTTAGAAGAAGGTGTTGAGACCATTATAGATACTGTGGAAAAGACAGAAGACTCTCTTTAAACAAGGAAATAGATTACAATGAAATGACAAGTCTTTGCATTCTTGCGATCATTAAAATTGGAATTATAGAATAGTTACAGGAAATGAAGAATGTGAAACTTTTACATTGGTTGTTGAATTTTGGTTTCTTACAAGGAGAGACATCCCAGGTTGCCAGTTCCTTATGGAGAGGGCTCATTGTTTTCCCAGCTTTATTGAGTTATTATGGGTATATAACATATAAGTTTAAGATGTACATTGTGAGAATTCAATACATGTATATATTACAAAAAATTGCCACAATAAGGTCAGTTACTACCTTCATCCCTTTATATAATTACCATTTTTTTTTGCATATGAGTGTGTGTATGGTGGTAATATTTAAGATCTACTCTTAACTTTCAGTGCTAAGAGTATTCTTATAGTTACTATGCTGTACATTAGATCCCCAGAATTTATTAGTCTTACAGATGGAAGTTTGTGACTTTGACCAGTCATCATTCACTCTTCCCTCTCTCCCTCCCATTCCCAGCAAACACCATTCTATTTTCTATTTCTATGAGTTTGTTTGTTTTTTTTTTAGATTCCACATGTAAGTGAGAACATACAATGTTTGTTTTTCTCTGTCTGATGTTTCACTTAACATAATGATCTCAGGGTCCATCCATTGTTCTTGCAATAGGCAGGATTCCTTCCTTTTTTATGGTTGAATAATATTCCTGTGTTTGTGTATGTGTGTATGTACACTAATCATCAGTGAATACTTAGATTGTTATCTTGGCTATGGTGAATAATGCTGCAGTGAACACAGGGGTGCAGATATCTCTTCAAGATAGTGATTTCATTTCCTTCAGATATATACCCAGGAGTGGCATAGATTGTATGGTTCTATTCTTAACTTTTTGAAGAGCCTCAATACTGTTTTCCATTATGTCTTTACCAGTTTTCATTCCCACCAGCACTGTAACGGGTTCCCTTTTCTCCACAACTTTGCCAACACATGTTGTGTCTTGTCTTTTTGATAATAGCCATTCTAACAGGTGTGAGATGATATTTTATTGTTTTTATTTTCATTTCTGTGATGATTAGTAATGTTGAATACCTTTTCCTGTACCATTGTCATTTCTGTGTCTTTGGAAAAATGTTCAAGTCCTTTGCCCACTTTTTAATTAGATTGATTTTGTTTATTGCTAATGAGTTGTATGAGTTCCTGACATATTTTGGAGATCAACCCCTTATCAAATAGATGGATTGCAGATATTTTCTCCCATTCTGTATATTGCATTTTAATTTTGTTGTTTCTTTTGCTGTGCAGGAGCTTTTTAGTTTAATACAGTCATACTTGATGATTTTAGCTTTTGTTGCTTGTGGTTTTGGTGTCCTGTCCAAAAAAAAAAAAAAAAAAAAAAAATCCTTGCCAAGACTTATTTCAAGGAGCTTTGCCCTCTGTTTTCTTCTAGTAGTTCTAGAATTTCATGTCTTACCTCTTGAAATCCGTTTCAGTTAATTTTTGTTAATGGCGTAAGATAGGTGTACAATTTTATTCTTTTGCATATGAGTATCCAGTTTTCCCAATATCTGTTGAAGAGACTGTCCTTTCCCCATTGAGTATTCTTAGCTCCCTTGTAAAACACAGTTGACAAGGTGTGTTTATTTCTGAGTTTATTTCTGAGCCCTTGATTCTTTTCCATTGGTCTATGTGTCTGATTTTTACTGTTTTGTTTAGTATAGTGTTGTAATAAAGTTCAGAATTGGGAATTGTGATGCCTTCAGCTTTGTTCTTCTCAGGATTACTTTGGATGTTTGAGGTCTTCTGTGGTTCTGTACAAGTTTTAGGATTTCTTTTCTCTTTCTGTGAAAAAATGCCTTTGGAATTTTGATAAGGATTGCATTGACACTGTAGATTTCTTTGGGTAGTATGGACATTTTAACAGTATTCCAATTCATGAGCAGGAGATATCTTTCTATTTGTGTTTTTTTTTCAGTTTCTTTCATCAGTGTATCAGTGCCTTATCATTTTCAGTGTATAGATTTTTAATCTCCTTGATTAATATTTTTCTAGATATTATTTTTTATACTATTGTAAATGGGATAGTATTCTTTATTTCTTTTTCAAATAGGTTATTGTTCATGTATAAAAACACAACTGATTTTTGTATGTTCATTTTTAAACCCTGAAACTTTACTGAGTTATTCTAATAAGTTATTTGAAGGGAGTGGGGTTTGGTGGAGTCTTTAGGATTTTGTAGATATAAGATCATATCATCTGCAATTAGAGACCATTCTATTTATTCCTTCCAATCTGGATGTCTTTTTTTTTTCTTTTTCTTTCTTAATTGCTCTGGATAACACTTCCGGTACTATGTTGAATAGGAGTGGTGAGAGTGGGCACCCTAGAATTTTTCTGGATTTTGGCAGGAAATCTTTAAACCTTTCACTGAGTATGTTAGTTGTGGTTTGTCATATATGGCCTTTATTATGTTTGGGCACATTCCTTCTATACCCAATTTGTTGAGATTTTTTTTATCATGAAAGGATTTGGGTGGGGTGGCACCTGGTTGGCACAGTTGGTTAAGCGTCCGACTTCATCTCAGGTCATGATCTCATGGTTCGTGGGCTCAAGCCCCATATCAGGCTCTGTGCTGACAGCTCAGAGCCTGGAGCCTGCTTCAGATTTTGTCTCTCCCTCACTCTCTGCCCCTCTGCTGCTCACACTCTGTCTCTTAAAAATAAATAAAACATAAAGGATTTTGAGTTTTGTCTCAAATGCTTTCTCTGCATCTGTTGAGATGATTATATGATTTCTATCTTTCATTCTCTCAGTGTGGTATATCACACATATTGATTTGCATATATTGAATTATCCTTAATTCCGGAATGCAAGGGGATAAATCCCACTTGATCATAGTGAATAATCCCTTTAATGTGCTGTTGAATTTGTTTTGCTAGTACTTTGTTGAGAAAACTTGCATCTATATGCTAAGGGTATTGGTGTATAGTTTTGTCGTAGTATCCTTTATCTGGCTTTGATATCAGGGTAATTCTGGCTTTATAAAAAGGGTTTGGGAGTATTCCTTCTTCAGGTTCTTAAAAAGAGTTTAAGAAGCAGTGGTGTTAATTCTTTAGATGTTTGGTAGAATTTACCAGTGAAGCCATCTGGTCCTGAACTTCTCTTTGACCATCTCAGGGACTTCAGTCTCTCCAGGACATACCCAGCTACCTTGAAGGCTAAGGGTAGTACAGTGTTGGGAGGCCTCTTGAATTAATCATTGGTCTTCTAAATGGCTGTGTTGTAGTCTCCTGTTGTTGTCATATTCAAAATGACAGGTGAGTAGCTGTTGTCCATCAAAGATGCCACCATCATTGATCTCTGGGGAAATTTTCATTGCTGATTATCTATACTTAACAGATATTTGTGGATCTTCTATATTTAGAGAGCTGATGCTGTGTAAGATCCTCTGTCCCATTGCTGCTGAACTGTTAACATGTCCTCTCCTTTCAGAAGAAGCTGTTGGGAACTATGCAACTAATGTCTTTGAGTGGTTAGTCTTGACTGTACTTTCATTTTTCGCTTGTTGCTTTAATTGGCTATTTTGATTTGGATTAAGAGCAACAGGAGATAGGAAATGAGCCAGATGGACTTGTGTGCTATAAACCTTCTCTTCTGAAAAATGCATGTACACACAGAGGTTTGTGTGCAATCTTAAGGGCTCAGTTAGATATATCAAGTATCTATTACTACGATAATACTATTCCAAAGTTCAGTAAGTTAAAAAAACATAGTTTATTACTACTCATGGTATTTATTACTACTTGACTACAGGTGGGATGGGTGATTTTGGTGATGTTGGCTCAGCTTGGCTGGGCAGATCTTTGGGTCTTGGTTTAAGCTTATTTACTTATTGGAAAGTCAACAGGCTGCTGCCTGATGTAGGATTGCTTTGGCTGGGATGATGGCTCAACTCTCTGTCTCATCCTGCAACTGGCTAACGTAGGTGTATTCTTAAGGTATTGCAGGGGTCCATCAAAGGAAGAAAAAATACTTAAGCACTTATTCATCTCTATTCATGTCATGTTTGTTCGTTTTCCATTGGCAATTCACATGGCCAACGTCAGAGTCAATTTGAGAGGACACTGCCAGATGGCAGGGTTGCAGAGAGGCCATTAATGCAGTTAATGCAACATTAATGCAATTGATCTGTGAGTACGTGTGCACACACACACACCCATACACAGTTATAAACGTGCATGTATATACGTAGAACAAGCAGGTCTATGTGTGCACACATACTGTAAATATACATAGACAAACACATGCATACACATATATATATCCACACTATAAACAAAGGTGGTAACACTGCTGAAGGAAAAATACCATTTTCTTGAGGGAATGCCTCCACCTTTCTGTTCATAGCCCCCACTTAGTTTTTCAAAGACCAGCCCAGTGGCACCTTTGACCTGTGTCTAGATGCATAATTGGAGGCTTTTAATTGGCTCATATATTCAAGTTTTGAGTCAAAGAATGTGATAAATTAAAGAAATTTTTCATAAATTAAAAAATGCAGAAATGCATTTTACAAATGGAATCTTTGACCCAGAGAAGCTAGGTAACATTCCCAAGCTCACAGAGCTTGTTAGATATGGGAACACAACTAGACTCCTTGTCCTCTAAATCTAGTTTAGTGACTGGCTGTGGGCCATCTTTTACTACCACTCATATAGAATGCAGGCTTTTTAACACAGCTCTCTTTAAAGAAAAGGTTAATCTTTATGTGTGAATCAGAAAAAAGATGCCCTGTTGAGCATGCTCAGGGAGGAAAAATGTGTCCAGCATTTATAGAACAATGTTAGGAAGGTGGAGGTACAAAGAAAGTTCCTATAATTGCAAGTTCAAATACATCATGGAATGGTGAGAGCTGAAAAGGAATCTGACTTTCCAGAATTTGGACGTGTAATAAAGTTAATTCTCAATTTCTGGAAGGATATTGTACCCTTTGGGAAATGTAATACAACCTTTCGAACCTCTTTTCTTAAAAATTCACAACAGCATTTTGCATATAATTTTGAGCATTCTGTGCTCTCCCTAAATGACTTAATCTCTAACTGGGAAAAAAGAAACCTCTCTAAATATTTCCACTCAAGAGAATTTAATAAAGAGAATTGGTTGCACAGGTTCTGGAAGGGATAGAAGAACAAAACAAAAGAGAGCCCAGGTGGGCTGAAAGGAAGAGTGACAGAATGAGAAGCTACTAAAGACCCTGGGGTGGAGCCCAGTGAGCTTTGACATACAAGTGGAGTGCACGGTTAGGGACCCTGGGCTCTTGATTCTGCTGTGACTGGAGACACACACAGAAGTCAGAAGCCAGAAGCCATTCACTTCTTCCTTCTTCTCCACTCTAGATACTTCACCCGGGTCTCCCATCAGCAGAAATCGGTCAGATATCCACTGTCAACGAGGCCTGAGATAGGTAGTTGGAAGACTCTAATGTGCTTGCAATGCAGAGTGGAACAGAGAGGGGTGGAAATGGGAACTGAGAGCAAACAGGCAAGTGACCATCACAGTAACTAAATCACAAACAGTAGATTCAAATAAAGATACGTGACTGTTTCACAAAACTCAAAGACATGATTAATACTGAAATCGTGTGTGTGTGTGTGTGTGTGTGTGTGTGTGTGTGTGTGTCTAAATTCCAAAAACAAGCTCCCTTCTGGCTGTTGATAGAATACCAACACTTAATGAGTACCTACTATGTGCCACAGACTTGAGTAAATTACTAATACATTCACAATTGTGGCAGCCTAATGACTTCTATTGACTTATTTTACTGAAAATCAAAATATTAGTGTCTTTGGCATCGAACACATTTGTTTGCATTCCCAAATTGATTATTTACTTAGGGAATTACTTGACATTTTGCTGTCCCAATTTCCTCACGTGGACAATGCTGTCCATCTGTGGTTTTTTTTAAAGGACAATGTTTTGTTTTGTTTTGTTTTGTTTTAAGACTGTTTAAACTAGTACAGCATCTGGTGCGTGTTTGGTGTAATAATTATTGATTCTCCCTTAATATCAGGTAAGGGGTTTGGTGAATTTGAAATAATGATTGCAATAATGGTTTTTCATTCTTCCCAATGTACATGTCTTTTGCAATCTGACTTTGCAGCTTCTCACGTAAAGAGGTAGATCTATTTTCCTACACTTAGAATGTGGCAGAGTGTGACAGCATGCCCATTCCGAGCCTTGGCCTCACGCACTCTTGTATTTTTACACTCAGCTGTATTTTTTAAAATTTATTTTATTTATTTTATTTTATTTATGTATTTATTTTTTTAAATATGAAATTTATTGTCAAATTGGTTTCCATACAACACCCGATGCTCATCCCAACAGGTGCCCTCCTCAATACCTATCACCCACCCTCCCCTCCCTCCCACTGCCCATCAACCCTCAGTTTGTTCTCAGTTTTTAAGAGTCTCTTATGTTTTGGTTCCCTCCTTCTCTAAACTTTTTTTTTCCTTCCCCTCCCCCATGGTCTTCTGTTAAGTTTCTCAGGATCCACATAAGAGTGAAAACATATGGTATCTTTCTCTGTATGACTTACTTCACTTAGCATAACACTCTCCAGTTCCATCCACGTTGCTACAAAAGGCCATATTTCATTCTTATTGCCAAGTAGTATTCTGTTGTATATATAAACCACAACTTCTTTATCCATTCATCAGTTGATGGACATTTAGGCTCTTTCCATAATTTGGCTATTGTTGAGAGTGCTGCTATAAACATTGGGGTACAAGTGCCCCTATGCATCAGCACTCCTGCATCCCTTGGGTAAATTCCTAGCAGTGCTGTTGCTGGATCATAGGGTAGACCTATTTTTAATTTTTTGAGGAACCTCCACACTGTTTTCCAGAGCAGCTTCCCCAGTTTGCATTCCCACCAATAGTGCAAGAGGGTTCCCATTTCTCCACATCCTCTCCAGCATCTATAGTCTCTTGATTTGTTCATTTTAGCCACTCTGACAGGTGTGAGGTGATATCTGAGTGTAGTTTTGATTTGTATTTCCCTGATGAGGAGCGACGTTGAGCATCTTTTCATGTACCTGTTGGCCATCTGGATGTCTTCTTTAGAGAAGTGTGTATTCATGTTTTCTGCCAATTTCTTCACTGGATTATTTGTTTTTTGGGTGTGGAGTTTGGTGAATTCTTTATAGAATTTGGATACTAGCCCTTTGTCCGATATGTCATTTGCAAATATCTTTTCCCATTCTGTTGGTTGCCTTTTAGTTTTGTTGATTGTTTCCTTTGCAGTGCAGAAGCTTTTTCTCTTCATGAGGTCCCAATAGTTCATTTTTGCTTTTAATTCCCTTGCCTTTGGAGATGTGTCAAGTAAGAAATTGCTGCGGCTGAGGTCAGAGAAGTTTTTTTTCCTTCTTTCTCCTCTAGGGTTTCGGTGGTTTCCTGTCTCACATTCAGGTCCTTTATCCATTTTGAGTTTATTTTTGTGAATGGTGTAAGAAAGTGGTCTAGTTTCATCCTTCTGCCTGTTGCTGTCCAGTTCTCCCAACACCATTTGTTAAAGAGCCTGTCTTTTTTCCACTGGATTTTCTTTCCTGCTTTGTCAAAGATTAGTTGGCCATACTTTTGTGGGTCTAATTCTGGGGTTTCTGTTCTATTCCATTGGTGTATGTGTCTGTTTTTGTGCCAATACCATGCTGTCTTGATGCTTACAGCTTTGTAGTAGATGCTGGGATTGTGATGCCTCCCACTTTGGTCTTCTTCTTCAAAATTACTTTGGCTATTGGGGTCTTTTGTGGTTCCATACAAATTTTAGAATTGCTTGTTCTAGCTTCGAGAAGAATGCTGGTGCAATTTTGATTGGGATTGCCTTGAATGTGTAGATAGCTTTGGGTAGTATTGACATTTTAACAATATTCTTCCAATCCGTAAGCACGGAATGTTTTTCCATTTCTTTATATCTTCTTCAATTTCCTTCATAAGCTTTGTATAGTTTTCAGCATACAGATCTTGTATTTTTAGACACCGTGAGAAGCAGCCTAGGTAGAATGTTAGAGGTTGAGAGACTACCAAGGAGCTGAGTCAACTGACTGAATCTAGCTAAATCCACAGTCACGTGAGAACCCCATGCCAGGATCAGAAAGCCAACATTCTGCTGCCCAGCCAGCTGACTGCAGTTAGGAACAAGACTGTCCTAGCATGGCCAGGCTCCAGGCAACTTCTGTATTGCTTCTCTAAGGAAATATTCAGTGTTTTAAGTCACTAAATTTTGGTATGATTTCTTATGTGGCAATAATAGCTCACTGATTCAGCGGGCTGCTATTAATACTACTTAATAGTATTAATACTCTGTAATTAATTTGAATAGCTCATATACTGTTTCAAACATGGTATATGATAGATCTCTAAGGAACCAAAAGAACAAACCACAGTATAATTTCTTAAATTACCGCATCTCCTCTGTATCTTTCACAGACCATGTGCCAAACGGAGGCAGTTCCCCAGCAAAGTGGTAGTGTTTGCCTTGGGACTGGAGCTTGCTAGATGTGGATAAGCAGGATTTTTAGAGTGCATTCAGGAACTTTCTATTTGCCTGACAGTGGCTTGGCAGGACGTGGGCACTGCCTAGATTCCAACAGCCGACCTTGCTGGAATCCGGGTTCTTGTGTCTCGTATGGTGTCCTCCTGTTAGGTGCTACTAGAGCTTCCCATAAGCCCCTAAGGTTTCCAGGAGCCAGGAGGTGGTCTTTCCCAGAATGCTTATATTACTTCATCTGAATGATTGTTATTAGTTATCTGAAGGCTTGATTAGGGCTGGATAGTCCACTTCTGAAGTGGCTTCCTCACAAGGCTGGGAGGTTGGGCCTGGTTGTTGGCAGTAGGCCTCAGTTCCTGTGCGCATGAACCTTCCCACAGACTCCTTCAATATTCTCACAATATGGGAGCTGACTTCTCCCAGAATGAGTGAGAGAGGGAGCAAGGTGGAAGCTGCAGTGTTTTCTATGTGCTCTCCTCATACATTCCTCACTTTAGCCGCCTTTTTTTTTCTTTTTTTTTTTTTTTGCTAGGAGTGAGTCACTAAGTCAGATTCAGAGAGAGTTTCATTAGGCTTCACATTTTGAAGGAAGTGACAATTAGTGTACTTATTTTAAGTCTGTCACATCCCATAAATTCAGATGACTTCATGCATGAATCCCTAGTTTTTTCTCCCCTACGTAGAAGTCCATTCTCCTGCTTGTACTGTAAGTAAGTGGAGTAGCAGGAATGCATAGTTTCCCTCTCCATGAGATAATGGGATGACAGAGGATCATAGACTTTTTCTTGTTGACCCTTATCTTTTATATGTACCAAGTGGAGTGTGTCCTTTGTTCCATAATGAGCAGGATATTCTAGGAATGCCTTGTTCTGTCTTACTGCTTATGCAAAAATATATCAAAAACATGACATTTGTTCTCAAGAAGTATCTGTTGCTTGTTTTCGTGGGATTTTGCAAGTTGCAACAGGTGGGGGCACTGATGTTGATGTCCCAGGCCTGAGGGAGTGGCAGTGGCAAAATATGCAGCTATTTCTCTTGCTCTGTTTACCTCTCTCATCACCCTGATACTTCTTTCTCTGCCCCATAAATCCCTACTTGGGCACTCACTCTGTACCAGCGGCTGGGAAGGCAGATTAGTCACTGCTTTTCAGGTATTTACGGTCTGAGGTTTGGTCCCCCACATTTTCCACATTCTTTATTTAAAAGAAAGATTCGCAGAACCTATTCTAGACCTGTTGAATGAAATCTCTTAGGTGGCTGTTGGAAACCACTTTTAGTCATTTTGAGAACCACTGGCTTTTATTTGGTAAAGTGTGGTCATGGTACCACGATGATGGTTTTTGACTGGTATTTTATTAATCTGCAGTCGCAAACTTTGGCAGGCATCAGATTGCTGGGCCCCACCCCCTCAGTTTCTGATTAAGCAGGTCTGGGGTGGAACTAATAATTTGTAGTGCACCAAGTCTTCAGCTGAGATGATATTGCTGATTCAAGGATTACACTTTGAGAACTATATAAATACTAATTAGTAACATTTTTTCAAAAGTAGATGTGTGTTTCTTCTAAGCAGGCCTAACTAAAACTCCCAAAGTCACAGTACTTTGGAGATCATGATGCCAGACTCCTTCCTTTAATTTTTGAATTAAAAATTCAGTGACTTCATTTTGGTTGCAAAGCACATTAAATGACTCCTAGTCCAGTATGTTCTCCATTGATCATTCTGCTTTGGAACATGTATTTTTGTGTTTCTGGGGCTAAATTGTCAATGGGTTATAAAGGATAGTCATCTCATCTTAAAGGTCAGAGAGGATGGTGAAATGAGAGGTTCTCACAAAACTGAATACAAAGCAAGAGGTCATCTGCCTCACAGTTAAAGAGGATATTGTTTTGCCTTTTTAGATACCTTAGTTAAATAATCAGAGAAGCATTTTCTTTTTATGAAGGATATTAAGAAAAGTACTGAGAAGTGAAACTGTTGTAAATAAAGGCTATAGTTTTGGTTGCAGAACCTGTGACTGACCGCCAAGAAAAATATTAACATAGAAACAGATACTCTGAGAATATATGAATAGTGACATTTCAGATAAATAGTCAGCACATGACCCCAGAAGGCAAAAACAAAAGATAACTTTATAAAATGTGTGGCTGCACAGACCCCAGGGCAATATAGTGACTATGTCCAGCTTGCTGTTGACTAAATAAAAAGAAGTCTGATTCATCACAGATGAGCAGTAATTGTCCTCATAACTAATTATTTATATCATAAGGCCATCTGTGATGTTTTCATGATTTTCAAAAGAGAATGCACTCAGCTTGAAAGGGGGGAGATCTTGCCAGTTTAGAAATGACATCTGGAAGGGTTTGGAATGGAAAGGCTTAGCAAGAAAAACTAGAGCTGCTTGCAGCTGCCAACATTGAAGCAGGTCTCTGAGTAAATGCATCTCTTCTAGACCCTTGAGGTATGTTGGGTTCCTCAGAAGTCCACCCAAGGCAGGGATGCATACACAGCATTTTAAATAGGTGACTCCCAGGGGGGAGCCAGTAAAAGGGAAGGGGAAGCAGAACAGAGATAGAAGGAGGTCAAGCAACAGTAAAGTCCCAAGGAGAGAAGATTCACCTAATCCCACAGAGAATCTGGGGTCTCTAAGTTCTACCTCAAAGTTGTCCAGAATCTCAAGAAGGTGGACTTTCATTCCCTCTACCGTCAACCCCATACCGTGCACAGTGCTTCAGTAGCCTACAGAAGTCCTCTGTAGAGGAGCCACCGTTTCTGGGAGTTAGAAATGAAGCACATTAAAGCTGGGGGAGGGACACATAAAGCCTTCATAAGTGTTCTGAAAGGAACTCATCATATCCACTTTGAGACTTAAACTCTCCCTTGGTGTTAGGGTTGTTCAGAGGCGTAAACTTTCACAAAATTATTAGCAAGTATGTTAACTCACACGTAAGTAATTCTTCAAATACGGTCTTACTGGTATTAGAACTGATATTTTGATCTCCAAGTAATTGATCTCTATAAATTTTTCTTATTTTTGTTTTTGAATCTCCTTAAACTCTTCTAAATATGTATCAAGGTTCTTTTATCTTCTGAGATTCTATAATGAAACATGTCTTCTTACAAAATGACCTTAGATGACTGACATTGGCATGTACAGAACACTTGGGTATCTCCTAGACAACTCTACCTGCTTATCTTAGTCACACCTCACTTCAGAACATTCAGAAATCATGAGCAGATTGCTGAAGATCAGTGCAGCTGTGAACCATCCCCTACAATATGCTTCCCTCTACGATTATTTAATGTCGAGTTCTGGCATCCAGATGTAATGTCCTGATACCCCAGGGAGGCAGGAAAGGAAATAATTTCTGCATTATAGGACATGGATTTGTCAATCTATAAAGACACTTGAATCATTTGTCAACGTGTTGTCATTGTAAACTTGTAATTATTTTTCTTACCAAGGTAGAAATAGGAAGCAGAGAAAAGGTATGAGAGCCATCTTCTGGAGAGATCTGTTAACAACCGTATTGGATTGTGTATTTCTTTACTCCATTCCTCTTCCTACATCTCTACCAGAACTGAACCCACAATCTCTGTCACCAAGCCTGCTCTTCCATACATGACCTACTTCAGTGAAAGGAGAACCATCCATGTAGTTGCCCGGTCCAAAATTCTTGGAATCCTCCCCAGGTCCTATGTCTCTCTCATCCATCCATCTAATTTGTCCATACATTCTGCCATTTAGTATCTTTGGCCACTTTCTTCTTCCCCATCACCTTGTGCCTTTATGCACATTCTCACCATGAACTATCTGAACTATTGGCCATATAGTAATGTCTCCCACCTCTAGTATTAACTCTATTCAATCCATATTAATAATGCTATACAGTTCTTGTTTTCTTTAAGCATAAATTTGATCATGCTGCTTCTGATTTAAATGATCCCATGCATTCTGTTTTGGGAAGCTGATAATGGCTCCCAAAACAAACCACATCCTAATCCCGGAATCTGTGTGCATATTACCTTATTTGAGAAAAAGGGTCTTTGGAAATGTAATTAAATTAAGGATCATGAGATGAAGGTATTCTTTTATATTATCCAAGTGGGTCACAAATGCCATCACATTTGTCTTTACAAGAGAAAGCCAGAGGGAGACAGACTCTAGAGGAGAAGGTGATATGAAGCAGGGCAGAGAGAGCTGAGGCCGCAGCCCAGGGTTGCCAACAGCTGCCAGAAGCTGGAACAAGCAAGGGAAGGGATTCTCTCCTAGAGCTTCCAGAGAAAGCATGACCCTACCCCACACACCTTGATATTAGTCTTCCAACCTCCACAACTGTGAGAGAATAAATTATTATTGTTTTAAGTCACCCAGTTTATGGTAATTTGTTACAGAATCCCGGGAAACTATTAGATCCATTGTCCTTAAGATAATGATCAAACTATTTTTTCTATTATTCAAAGCTTTTTGTGATCTGGGCTCTGCCTTCATTTCCTAACCTGATCTCTCATCATTTCACCAAGTGAACTCTGTGTTCTAACGATTGGGAATGACTGGAAGGTCTTGAATTGTGCTATTTCCTTCCCACACTTCTTGTAATTACATGTGCTCTTATATTTCTCTAGAACTCCCAGACTCTTCTTGATGTATAAGAATCCATTTAAGTGTGCAAGCAAACCTGTGTGGTAGGTGTGCAAAATGGGAAAGAGATGTGGATGTGCCAATCTGAACTTTTAAAAATGAAATTAATTATATAGAACATTTGTGTAAAAATGTATTAACATATGTATGACTTATTGTCATTCAAACATGAATGAAAAATTATCCTAAGTTTATCTTACCAGATTTATAATTATAGTGCCAAGTCATTCCAAGTGTGATGGTTGATGTTTCAGAAAGGGGAGTTTTCACATATTTAAGTATTAATCCTTTTATATACATGGCTAGTGTGACAGATTATGTTGGTGTCCAATCCAGATCCTATCCCACTTACTGGACTGTGTAATAGGGCCCCAGCTGCTGAGAGTATTTGATGTTTTTCTTTCCCTAACTTTGAGATAAAATTGACCTATAACATTGTGAAATTTTAAGGTATACAACTATTTATTTAATATACTTACATATTGCAATATGATTACCACCATAGTCTTAGCTAACACCTCCATCACATCACATAGTTACTATGTCTTTTTTGTGGTGAGAATATTTAAGATCTACTCTGTTAGCAACTTTCAAGTATATGGTACGGTATTATTATCTATCACAGTACCTACATTAGATATCCAGACTTATGTGTCTTCTAACTGGAAGTTTATACTCTTTGACCAACATCTTTCCATTTCTTTCACACACATCCCCCCCCCCCTGCCCTGAGCTCCTGGTAACCACCATTATACTCTCTGTTTCAATGAATTTGGCTCTTTTTAAGACTCAACATATAAATGAGATCCTAGAGTATTTGTATTTCTCTTACTTCACTTAGCATAATGTCCTCAGGGACCATCTATGTTATCACAAATTGCAGGATTTTGTTCCTTCTCATGGCTGAATAATATTCCTGTATGTGTGTACATACATATGTATGTATATACATATAAACACAAATATACACATATATGCATACGTGTATACACATACATATATGTATATATAAATACATATCATCTTTTTTGATTCTGCTGATGGACACTTAGGTTGTTTTTATATCTTGGATATTGTGAATAATACTGCTATAAATGTGGGAGTGCAGATATCTCTCTGATATCCTGTTTTCCTTTCTTTTCCAATTAAACACCTGGGCAAAGGACCTGAGTAGACATTTTTCCAAAGAAAACATACAGATGACTAACAGGTACATGAAAAGGTATTCACCATCATTAACCATCAGGACAATGCAAATCAAAACCACAGCGAAATATAACCTCACACCTGTTAGAATGGCTATTATTAAAAAGACCAGAGAGAACAAGTATTGATGAGGATGAGGAGAACCAAGAATTTTTGTGCACTGTTGGTGGAAATGTAAATTGATGCAGCCAGTGTGGAAAACAGTATGGAGGTTCCTCAAAAAAATAGAGTATTGGCTGTTAAAGGCTCATAGCTGTCCTTTCTACCCCAGTAGACTGCATCTGTAGATTGACTAACAAGGAGGTACAAAAGATCAGTCCCTGTGCCTCAGATGAGACTAACCCTGTGGTGCAGTACAGTCCAGGGGTATCAGCTGAAGCTTCCACCTAAGACCACACCCTTGCTCAGGTCCTTCCTTTGTTCCATCTGCTCCCTTCACTCCATGTCTCTTGAGAGTACTGCCTCCAGAAATTACTCATACTCAAATTCCCACCTCAGACTCTGCTTTTAGAAAATGTACCTGTGACAGGCAGAATTCCAAACTTCATTACTATCAGTCCTTACAGCTCAAGTCCAAAATCAGCCAAGAATTGAAGCAAAGCTTCAGTTAGCTAACACTATCTTATGCACTATGGTAATAAATACAAAGGTGTCAAAGAGTTTGAGTCACTTAACAAGTAAAATTCATTTATATACAGCTTCTTATGGAATGCTGTCATGAGTCCATGAATAAATAGATGTTCTAAAAATACTAATGGACTGTAATCTGCAGGGGTAGTTTCCCAAAAATATACACAAGCACTTACTCCTCCTCCCTGAAAGTGTCTCATGAAGCAGAGTTTGAAACTCAACCTCTCCCTCACCTAAGCAGCCTACCACATCAAGGCTACCCTCCAGTTCCTCTTCCATGAAGCTGCTTCTAGAAGTTGGCTGAACTCCCTGGAAGGAATTTTGCTTTTCTTTAAATGCTGTGTTGTTTGAATAATTTATTTCTCTTATCAAATACCTGACTGAGAGATCAAAGTTACAGCTGCTGAAATAAGAGTGTTTTGAATGCTGCACACAAAGCAAAATAACTGATAGCATAAAAACAATCCCATTGTTAAAGACAAACAATCCTTAGGGGGAATGGCTGCTTCAGAATTTGAAAGGAGAAAGGGGAAGGTGGGGAGCTCAGAGGAAGTACTGGGCCTGCCTTGTGCAGTTTGTATAACCTTGAGTAAGTTGGTTGATGACATCACAGTGTCACTGGGAGGAATAAATGGCATAATGCTTGTGCATTGTGAAAGCATTACAAAGTGTGGAGAGCTCTACAGATGTTTGTTATTATTTCTGCTCTCTTCCATGGCTCAGAGGGGTATTCATCTGCCTTTTCATTCATTATACTTAGATGAATCAAATTTAGGGTAACAAGTGAATTTTGCGGATATTAAAATTAATTTCTCTTATAGGTCTTTTTTGAAAAAGTTTCTTAGAATGCACACGTGAGTAGGGGAGAGGGGTCGAGGAAGAAAGAGAATCCCAAGCAGGCTCCATGCTCAGCACTGAGCCCAACATGGGGCTCAATCCCATGACCCTGGGATCATGACCTGAGCCAAAATCAAGAGAAGGACACTCAGCCGACTGAGCCATCCAGGCACCCCTATTTGTTATATATCTTAGCTTTAACACAAATTTATCCCATTATTCTACACTGAATAACCAATAAAATTGCATGTTAATAACCTTGTCTTTAACTTGAAAACTATATCAACCTCTTTAGTCTATTACATATAGAAAAATGCCAAGCACATAGGCTATCCTAAGATGCAAAACATCATGCATCTTATTGTGGAGAAGGAAAGAGAGGCGTTACACACAGAAAGGATTATGCATTTGCAAATTGTGCTGACTTCTAAGAACAGGATGGATGCCGTGAGAGAAATGCAGGATCTTCTGATATAAGTTGGTCAGAGAAGGTGTCTCTGAGGAACTGATACCAGCTGAAGTCTGCATGATTAGTAGGAAGTGGCCAGGTGAAGGTCTGAGAAAGGAATTGCTAAACAGAACGGCTTCCGGGATGGCCTTGGTTTAGGAAAAGCTCTGTGCTAATCGAGAGGCATGTCAGAATCAGTGTGTCTATTTTAGGGTAGGTAATTAAGGTAACATTTGAGAAGCATAATCAGCAAATCATTTTGGACAAGATACTAAACCTCTCTCTGTTTTCTTATCCATAGAATTGAGATAATAATGTTTACTATTAGGTTACATCAGTTAATACACATAACTTAAAATTTTTCCCTGTATATACTGAATGATTGTACAATTTTATTTTCTTACATATTTATACAAACACAATTTGTTATTTTCAAGTTGTTGACTTAAGTCATTAGTGACCACTCAACATTTAATTATGTTTAGAAGCATAATGCAAATATTTTAAACTTTGGGGGCACTTACAGCATACATAGAGATTGGTAGAAAAGAAGGGGGGGAGAAATGTAAAGAATGGAGCCGACTTCATAACTCATTCCACAAAGTGAGAGTCAAAGGCTAGAATTGACAGAATAAGAAAAGAAGATGTTGATGAAGCTACTTAGACTTTCCAGAATAACCACAAGGAACATTAGAAACAGTGATAGCTGTTGAGAAGAACTGGGGACTCTGGAAGAGAGCACGGGAAATAAGTAGTCTAAGCCTCATGTAGCTGAGAACACCCGCATCACTATTACCCAGCTATTAGGACAAAGAGCTCAGACAACCTGTGTCAACATGATTTAGTTGTTTGTACCAGAAAAACTTTGCCTGAGAAAGAGAAGATTATTCATCAATAAATAACTTGATTATTGCCTTCAGGGAATGCCAGCAGATCAATTTTTTTTTTTTTTTTTTTGAGATAGTGGCTCATTTGGGAAAAAGTGCCACTTGCCAAACATTTTGGTTTTTTTTCTTTTTTTTTTTTTTTAATGTTTATTTCTGAGACAGAGACAGAGCATGAGTGGGAGAGGGGCAGAGAGAGAGGGAGACACAGAATCTGAAGCAGGCTCCAGGCTCTGAGCTGTCACCACAGAGCCTGATGTGGGGCTCAAACTTACAAACTGTGAGATCATGACCTGAGCTGAAGTCTGTCGCTCAACCCACTGAGCCACCCAGGCACCCCATTGCCAAACATTTTCTTACCAAGATTCATTTTAAAGACCTTCACCTCACTATTTAACAATTAATGTCCAAACTCAATTGCTTAAACCACTCAAGTGTTTGCCTCAAGAGCCCATGAAGATACATTCTGACCTTCCCCTCTGAGACACTGCTGAAACTATCAAGATGGTGTTCTCCCTCACTGAACTGATTTTCAGTAAATTTAGCTTTGTTTTGTTTATGGGCTGTCTGATTCAACAAAGCAAAAAGTCAAAAGATAAGGTCGAGTTGATCGTCTAGCAGACATTGGTAGAAACATTATTTGGAGATATGAACGAAACAGTAAAAGTACAACAGAAACATAAAAATAGTCACCTCACAAAAGATGCTTAAAAGTCTCCTCAAGAATAGAATTAAGAGGATTGCTTTCACTTGAGATTTTGTGCATTGTTTTGATTGGACATATGGATTTTGCTTTGAAAAAAAATTAAAAAGTTTTATACTACATGAACAGATCGAAATGATTGGAAGCCCCAAAGTCAGCTCTCAAGTTTTATTCTTAAGTTATCCAGCCTGTGGTCAAGATTTGCCTGATTTAGTTTGATTTGGATGAACCAGCAGAGGATCTGACCCCTAGTAGGTATTCAGATTCATTAAGCATTGTGGAACTGAGATTACATTTGAATCACACAGCAGTTAAAAATCTTAGATATGTGCAGTGGTTAAGATGTTATTTCTTTATTGGTCTGTTGGTGTAAGTTTTAATGGAACCAGCTATCAATTTGGGGGGTTTGCTTGGAGACGCTGCTTTGAGATCAGGAATAAAGTAGCTTTGGAAGAGAGATCAAGAGAATTAACCTACTTCGATGTTTTTTTAAGTTCACTCTGAGTCCATTCTTGGGGATTCAGTGAGGCAAGGTAAGCATGTATGGCAGTTAAGGGGGTGTACTGTTTAGATCTCCCTTCAAGAGAATCCACCATGAGCAGTGTATTAGCTGACAGCCTCCAGCTGCTGCACCTTTGGGTCCTATGGCATCATTCATGCAGAGATATGCTGTCCCTGGGTATCCCTAGCTTGTTACTGAGTACAGTGAGGAAAGAGAGCCAGGTCATCCCTGCCCAAAGCAGGATTCCTTTTAGTGGGAAATCTTTGCTCCAGGGCTGCCCATTGGCCTGGCCAAGGTTCTCAGTGCCCATGCCTTCTGGCCTTCTACCTTATCTTTCTTCATAGTTATCACACTTGCATTGTGAGCCAAGGGTTTTCCCTCCCTAATGTTGTTCCTTATCCTTTTTATTCTTTATAAGAGAATATCCCTGGGAAATCTTTTGCACGTTTATTTCTCTGTAGGCATAGGTTTCCCAGAAGACCCAAACTAATACATATATAAAGGCAAGGAATTAGTTTATGGTGGTGAGGGGAAAGCAAATGTTTGCCCTCCCCTTTCTAAGGGTGGGAAGTGTGTGTTCCATCGCCCTTCTCCTTTCACTTCTTACAAGGAATTTAAACAATCTTTGAAAGCCCTTCTGAAATTTTCCTGGAGAAATGGAGAGGTAGGGCTCTTAATTTGTTCTGCCTCCTCTTGTCATTTCCTCAGAGGATCAAATTTACGCACAGATTATGGGCATTGGGCAACTGCTTTGTATTTTAGTAAAAAAAAAAAAAAATTTTTTTTTCCATTAGTTATAATGTCCCCTCTTTAACTTATGATTTTAGTCATTTGATTATTTTTTCTTACTCCCCAGATAGATGCTGGGGGTTTGTCAGTTATTTTGTCTTTTCAAAAAACCAACTCTTAGTTTCTATTTTTTCTGTTGTTATATTTTAGTAAATTTTCTAAAGCGAGAGAGCCTATGCATCAGTAGACTGGTGAGCCCCTATTTCCATGCAAAAGCACAGCTTATAGGACATGGATTATAGGGAATAAAGAGTTCTGTGTGTGAGGTGCCATCTCACAGGATTCGTGCTATCCTGATAGGGACATGTGACACCCAGGTCCCCCATCACAGAGGGCTAGCTGCCCATTATAGAATAGCATCATGTAGCCACAGTAATCAGCTCCTTCAGGATCTGCCTCACCAAGTTCATGCCTTCTTGTGCAGCCCCACAGCCCGAGACTAAGTGAGGCAGGGGCACGGAGGCCTGGATGTGTTCACCACTGGGCACAACTCTGATGGACAATAGTTCAGAGATTCCCATTGACTTGACGTAGCTTCCTTGGGTCTTCAGCATGGTTCAGTGTCCCTTCAGCCTTCCACAGATGTTAATCACCAATAAACATCTTATGCCCCAATCTCTCTTTTGGCATCTGATTCCAGAGTATCCAACGTGTAACAGTCACTGAGCTTCAACATGAAAGAGAGGAAAAACAAATAGAAAATGTAAATGAACTCAAAGAAAGGAATTTGTAGCATGTGGGGAAATAAAAGTAAATATAGGTGAGTTGGTTTCTCCAAAAACATTTTATAACTTTGGGAAACTCCTTAGAATTATTAGTGTATGCAGTGCTACAGAACAAAAGGGTGGTTGACCCACAAAGTCCAATATACAGATGCACACAGGCAAGTGTTTCCTGAGACCTGGACGTTTGCCTGTGTGTGAGAGGCACTAGCTTATGGAGTATTCATTTGCCATTTATGTGGAAGTATCAGAAGAAAAATTATCACTTTCTGTCCTTGGAAAGTAAACGCTGACAGTGGAGGGAAGTCAAATATATTTTTAGTGAACATCAGAATGACGCAAAGCAGATAGACCGCTGAGTGAAAATTTTACAGGACAAGCATATTCTGGTCAGAGAGAAGGAAGATGCAGAATAATGTGGGTACGTTGGTTAAAATCTCTCCTGTGTTGACTGCAAAACCATCAGGGAGCCCTGAGCACTCTGAAAAGTGAAGTCTAGAGGGAGACAGGTACCTTCCTGGGCTGTATCAGAGAAGGCCACTTCCTACGAACCAGAACCACCATTCGTGCCCTGTCTTTAACAGACATTCTCCTTAATGGATGCAGTTAGTTGTCCCAGTCCTCTATTTCATCTTACTTGTGACAATTATAGACTGAGCAAATCGTAGACTGTGGGAGCTCAAATAATCTATAGGTGCTTAAAAATATACTAAATGAGAATGCTGGAAAATTCGGTGCCCACTAGCTGTGTGCGTGGGGGTGCACATACACACACACAGCAAATCAAAACATTTTCCTGATTCCAAGTGTGCCTGCTTTTTCTTTTGGAAAAATTCAAATGCAGCCAGCAGATGGCGACAGTTGATCACATTTGAACTGAGGTAAACTAGGTTTCAGTAGTTTTTGGAGACTTCTCTTCAATTTTTGTTCCTTGTTTGTTTTGTTTTCCCTTTACTTTCAGTAAAGTCAGGCTTGTATGTAGGGGCAGAATTAAGAGCAATCGTGAAGTTAACTATAAAGAAAACTACCAACTCAAACTAGGTCTTCAAAAATGTTATATTTACTTTCATGTTTTGTGAGGTTTTGGCAGGGGGGAGGGGAGGGCAAGCTTTAGAAGCAGGAAGGAGTAAATGGCCAAGTATTTTGGACAATTGCCCAAATGTAGGTAACTCAATTAAAATGGCTGTTCATTTCTGGAGTACTCACAGATCCTGCTTCCAACACGTGTTCTTTATATTTCACTTTCACGTAGAATTGTTGGTCAAAAATTGTGGACTCAGCCTCTAGAGGATACATGTTACAGATCATAAATGTTCTAAATGTTTAGTCCTTTCAAAATTAAGCACAGAAAGTCACAAAGCAGCATGAATTCCAGGGCTGAATTTTGCTTCAGGTTATCTATTCACCATCCTCAACTATGTGACTGCAGATGAGATGCCAAGGGGTCATTCTGTGTCTGGACTTGGTAAGAAAAGCCATTGGAATGTTTTATTTCTCTCTGGACATAAAGCTTCTTTGTGCACAATGTATTGTAATGCTGGGATACACAATTGTCCTTGGGGCAGAAAGAAGGGCTAAAAGGAGCACAAAAAAGTAAATAAGCCGAGCATATAGTTATTTGTGAAGGTCAGTGTCAATATTGATGAAGTTTACAAAATATGCCAATGAGAGAAAATAAAAATTGTCTACATGTTCACTTTTAAAGTAAGGAAATAGTGACATTAAAAAGTAAGATCCTTTGCTGTTCTCTAAGTTTTAATTTTTAAGGTATTCTATTTCTTGAGAATAACTAACACCACAAGACAGAGACGATGCCCATATATCCTAGTAGGCAAGGTCAAGTCGAAAGACCAGAGACAAGAGCAGAGGAAGTATGTGCACGCACGTGTAAAAAATATTCTTTGTGTCACAGATCCTAGGCATGGCTATTCTTTAGGTTTTGGCTCCACTATAAAAATTTCTGTTATTTCTGTACCTAAATGAAAGATCTTTGTGTCCACACAGAAAATCCTTCTAGTTATCTGGCTAGTTATGCTCATGTAGCAAGAAGGTACTGAAAAACAAAACAACATAGAAACAATTTTTAAAGAAAAAAATTCAGTATTTACAATTTTATTCCCATCGATGTCTTCACTGATTATCCTGAACAGATTTTTCAATAATCAGCAGTAGAACAATATGCCTTTAACATCTGTTTATTTGTGGAAATGTAAAGACTGTAGCTGTGGCTACATAAGGAAGAAGAAGAAACCTCAAGAAAGTGGATGAAACGGTTTCGAAGGAACTCATTCTCAAATACCTTCAAAATACCTTTTAAAAATCTGGATCTAAAACTATTTGTCAGAGTGCTGGTTTAATTTCGCCAGATTTTTTAAAAAGCAAAAAAGGAAAAGAAAAAAAAGAAAAATACACACACACACAAACACACGCACACCACACGCACAATAGTCTTCTCTCATCCATGAGGGCTATATTCCAAGGCCCCCAGTGGATGTTGGAAATCATGGATAGTACCGAACCCTCTGTTTTTTCTTATGCGTACATACTTATGATTAATTTATAAATTGGTCACAGTAAGAAATTAACAAAAAGAAAAATTATAACAAAATACTGTAATAAAATGTATGTGAATGTGGTCTCTCTCAAAATACTGAACTGAATTCACCCTACCTGTTCTTGGGATGATATGTGAGATGATAAAATGCCTACCTGATGAGAGGAAGTAAGGTGAATGATGGTGAGGTAAGGTGAATTATGATATAGTATTAGGCTACTTGTACATCAGAAGGAGCATCATCTGCTTCCAGACCACAGTTGACCTCCAGTAACTGAAACCATGGAAAGTGACCATGGATAAGGGGGAGTACGTACCATACAGAGATTCAAACATAGTACTTGTTATGTTATTGTGACCCTGGAAACCATCTAAAAGTTAAAAATCAGGAAATTATTCAGCAAGTGAAGACATGTTTATTCATGGAAATGTTTTATTGTCAAAATAAGTAACATGAAAGTTCATGTTCTTATTATCATGTAAAAATGTAAGGATACAAACAGTATGTGAGAAACATCCTCAATTTAACAAAATTTCATAGAAACTGAGACTGGAAGAAATGTCACCAATATGTTTGTAGTAGAAATGCTTTGTGATGCTATGTTTTTTTCCCCTAAATTTCTCTATAATTTCCCTTCAAATTTTAATGGCTCTGTGCTTTCTATTAGACACATCCAAGCATGCATATAATGCAGTTAAAGTTTTGAGTACTTCTGTTTCCAGCCTCAGTTCACTCTTTTGCAAAATTAAGGCATTCTGGTATCCCATGGGTCTGTATCCTAAACAACCCTCTGAGTATTAAAATAAATAAATACTAAAAATGACTAGTAAGAGTTGTATGAATTTGGAAGTTGGCTTAGTAACACGTTTGTTAGCTTATTTTTCCTTTATCAAATCTCCCACAAGATACTGCAGTGTCTCACTTGACCCTTATAAGAGTTGTTCCTTTTGGCTAAAAAGTATTTGCCTCTAGAATCTTCCTTGAAGGTAAAAGTCTAACCTGGTAGAGGGCCAACTCTGAGTTTTCTGAATCCTAAAGGGTGGTGAGAGAATTCTCAGACCAAAGTAGAGGGGTAAGGAAGGTCTAGGGTTTGGGGAAGAGAGGCTCCCAAAGGGTGTGATTGGGGAGGCTTTCCTCTTAGAGTTTTGCTACAGCCAGTTTCCAGATAACACTATTTGATCACCACCCACTCCATCCTGTTCAGAAACTAAAACACACATAAGCCCAGGTCCACATTATTGCCTGGGGCTGGGGGAACTGGACTGCCTAATGAGATGCAGGCACTCTGGTCCTGAAAAATGCCAAGCATAATGCCTTTCCTTCCTATACCCTCCTCCTCTCTCCTCTGCTGTGTAGGGAAGCCACCCCCAGGCCTTGGTCTGTGATTGCTAGGGGAGAGAACAATTGAAGCGGGTGTCAGCAGCTAAGAGGGAGGGGAAAGGCTTTGTTAAGGGCGGGGGGGGGGGGGTGCTCCATACTTGTGGCTACAAGGAAACTTTATCTGGGACTCTGTCTGCTCTTTGCCTCAGCACTGGTGCAGACAGCCAGGAGGTGACTGTAGTCTTCCAAATGGAGATCCACTAATTTGTAGTGTATTTCCCAGAGTCCTGCCCTCTCCTTCAAAACCTTCTCCGTGTACTTTTCCTGCCTGTGTTGGCAGTCTGTGAGAAGGTAAAGGACAGGGCCCAACAAGCTCATTCAGAGGACTTGCTATGCAAACCCAAGAAAAAGAGACCTATTTGCAGTTCTGTAGTGGGGCTCCACCTGTCCTTCCCCAGGCCTGTCATTCTTTGTCTAGTCCTGGACTTTTGCGGGAATCTCTACAACTATTTGTCTTTTTCTGCGTAGAGAGGAAAGAGACCAGAGGAAAGAGGAAAAAACAGGAAAGCACAGTTACGGCTTCTGAGCAACACATTTAGGGACCCAGTCATCTTGTTTATGGGTTTGTGGAGTAGTTGCTGTATTTCTGACAAATTCCAGTCCAATTTTGCAATTCCAGCCCGATTTTGCAATTCCAGCAAGTATGTTCAATGTGTTTTCCAGTATTATTTGTGTTGCAGAATAGCCACAGAATCGCCAACTCTATCATACTGTGTTATCAAAATCATTTAGAGGAATAAAATTCATCAATACATGGCGATGTATAATAAAGCAAATGCCCAATCTGTGAACCAAAAACCGTGTGAAATCACAGGCTTTTCTCCCCTCTTTTTTCCTAATGTACATTTGATTTTATAGGATCACAATGGATTATACACATATAATTGCTGAAACTTAGTGTTTGCTAGAAGGCAGAGCAAATTCCAAGGACATAGACCAAAAACGAATTTTTTTTTTTATGGAGTATGTTTAAGGAGTATTTTTTATTAAATGGCAAGAGGTCCATGCAAGTGACATGAAAAACAGTCTAGTTTTAGGTACTTAAGTACGTGGCCATTGTCTATTGCTAATATATAGTGTATCAAAAAAGTTCCCTATGAAGACTAATAAAGAATATTTGAAGTACACTGTATTATAGGCAGTTAAACAGAAGACCCTTCTCTATTGCTGATCTAAAGAAGTTTAAGAACATTTGTATTTAGGAGGCATTTGGAAACCTCATTGAGAACACAGGTATTTCAGGTAGTTAAACACATGGTCATTCCCTAGTGCTTACCAGGATTTAACTATACTTATTATTGCATAAATCCAAGAAACTAACTCAAAAGTGCTTTAAGTGCAGTCTTTTGTCTTCATTTATTTTCTTAATATATTGTCAAATTGACTTACATACAACCCCCAATGCTCATCCCAACAAGTGCCCTCCTCAATACTTATCACCCACTTTCCCCTCCCCCCCACACCCTATCAACCCTCAGTTTGTTTTCTGTATTTAAGAGTCTCTTATGGCAAAAACAAATTTTTAACGTTAATTTGAATCTCTTGTGATCAGGTACTAAAGCCAAGAATTAAAATCTTTAGAAATAATCATAAGTTGGGATTGTATATATAAAGTTTTTCTATGCATTATTGAAACATTTTTGTCATTTATTTATTTATTTATTTATTTATTTATTTATGAATGAAAGAGCAGGAGCAGGGAAGAGGTGGGGGGCAGGGAGTGGGGTGGTGGAGGGACAGAGGATCTGAAGCAGGCTCCGTGACAGCAGCAAGCCAGATGTGGGGCTTGAACTCAGGAACCCTGAGATCATGACCTGAGCCGAAGTCGGTGTCTCAGCTGAGCCATCCACATGCCTGAAATCTTTTTGTCTTACATGCTTATCTTAAATGCATATAAGGCAGTCTTAAAGATGTGAATTTGTAATATTTATAAACTCGTAAGTATTTATGTTGCATGAAAGCATCTGTAATTTCTTATGGTTGTCTGGATGTGTGTGTGTGTGTATTATTTTTCAGCTAGTTTTGGTGGCTTATTAGGTCTGTTTTCCAGTCTTTCTCCTTTCCTTTGTTTCCCAATCTCTCTCTTCGTTGAAACAAGGCAGCTAAGTTGCCCTTGAACCAGTTTCAGACTTGAAAGATTTAGTAACAAAAATGCTTGATAACCTTTTCGATGGGAGTTCTTAACAGATGTGTTCTTCCTCGTGAGGCTTTCCCTGCTATTTGATCTTTTCCTCCAAAGCAGTTCCTTATAATGGGCAGAACCCCCAGGCGGGATTATTATGCTGAAATGGGCCAGCAGCCAGGACACTGCAGCAGGCCTTCAGGATGATCGCTGCCATCCCTGCAAGGCTGCTCTAGCCAGTGCAGCTGTGGGCTACTGAGAGACCCAGGGTGAAGGGACAGGAGGGCGGGTCTCTCTGAGTTAGATGACAGGTCACAAGCTTGTAATGGGCTGAGTTTTCTTTAAAGCTACTGGAATAAGCATCACCCATTTCCTTTAGGGAACAAAGCATGGAGTGTGGTTGAGGGGGCAGAGATAGTATCATAGAATGTCTGGTCAGGCAGAAATTTTATTTTAGTTTGTTTTTAGTTATTGAAAGTTGCTGGCTGCTGCTCTTTCTAGAGTGAAATCACCAAGTCAACACAGAGAACCCAGCTGTTCTAGGAATAAGCCCCAAATTTGCTCTTTTAAGTTATGCATAAGTCAAAAGGGTATTTGTTCCTCAGGGAGGCGGAGTATAGGGACTTTTTCAGGAGAGTTCCAGGTGAGCACAGAGTCCTGTCACCCCCTCTGATAGCCTGTGGTCCCTGGGAGGTGAAGATATCCTTTGTCTCTAGTTTCCATGCACCATCCCCCCACCCCTAACTCCCTACTATGTGTCACTAAAAACTGCAGGATCGAGAGCTGAGGCTTTATTCAGCCAACGGCAGTGCTGGCCACTGAAGAAACTGCAGTGTGCCTTGGTCAGCCAGGACTTAGGACATTCAGCGGTGGACAGTGGATTGGAGGGGAGTGGAATAGAGCTGGGCTTCCCTTCAGGAACACTAGCCTTTGTTCTATTCTACCAAATATGACTGTAGTCATTTTCTATACTGCCCTCCGCCCCCAAATTACCACTGATTGAATGGCTTAAGACAACATTAATGTATAATCTAGTTTTTTGTGGGTGAGGAGTCCAGGCCTGGGTTAACTGGGATATCTCATCTAAGGTCCTCTTTCAGATTCGCAGGTTGTTGGGCAAATTCACTCCTTGTGGAATCAAGGTCCTTAGCTCTTAGGGGGCTTCTGCTTTTCCCTGTTAGGTAGCCCTGTCCACAACATGGCAATTTGTGTCTTCAAAGCCAACAGGAGAGTGTTTCTGCTGGCTGCTTCCTTTTCTGATCTGTACATCCTCTTTTAAGGGACTTACCTAGTTAGGTCAGGTTCACCAGAACAATTTCCCTATAATTAGAATCAAATAATTAGGGGCCTTAATTATGTCTACAAAATCCCTTCACTTTTTCCATATAATAGTAGTTAACTACAGAGTGGTATCCAGTCATAGTCACACCTCCTGCCCACGGTTGAGGGGTGGGATTATATAGAGCATGTATGCCAGGGGTTGGGGATCTTGGAATAAGTCTGCCTGCTATTCTGACTAGAACATTCCCTTTATTTCCAAGTTAAAATTTAAGTATTCAAACCAGTTGATCACCACTTGGTTTTGGTATCCTAACTGAGTATTGTAAATATGTCCTCATCTGTTTAGTAATGAAAGAAATGCAAACTAGAAACTCAACTGGCACATAACGTCACATTGAGTATACTTATAATTCTGTACTTAATTGAAAATATTGTTACTGTCACATCACTTTTATTCAGTCCAACTTGTATGTATCAGAGAACCCTAAAGGCATGAATTAGGGATGAAAGTGACTTTAGAAATATTTAGTTTAGTGCTTCCAAATTTGGGGGTATTAGAATGTATATATATGATCATCCAACACAAAAATGTATTAGTTAAAAAAATAAAAAGCCTAAATATAAAAAGAATTCTATGTTTTAATAATATTGTATTATAAAATACAATAATCACATAGCATCCACCCATATTTGAGAAATTATGTAATATGCGTGTAGGTATATCTTTATTATTATATGTTATATAATCTAATTTTCCCCTCTGTTGACAGTTCTCAGTCATATTTTTATACCTTAAGCAATAAAACCATACCTGTCTAGGGAAGAATTGATCTATTCTAGTTTACAGGTGAGGAGTGTATCATTAAATAAAAGTCTAAGGAAAGCTGGATGGGTGAGTTATGTCATGACCCCAAGGTTCATGAGAAAACTGAAACTAAAAGATCTCCCAGCCCTGTGCAACTTGGAACCTATCAGGTTGCTTAAACTTTGAACCACAGACATCTAAATCTCTTTGCTCAAAGAAAGTCTGCAGGTTAATAGATCCTCTTTGGTGTGTTCAAGAAACCCATAGTGGTTGGGAGCTGAGAACAATTGAGCAGGCAAGACAGAGAAGGATAAAGGAAAAGGGGTTCATTCCAAATTTCTCTTGAATGAGGTTTTCTTGCCATCATAATTTTGTTGGGAGTGAATTAAGTGAATCTAGGGCACATTCAGACTCCATTGTGAGTCAGAAAACATGCGTTAAAGCAAAATGCAATGACAAATCTCTTGAGAGTTTGGGACTTTTATCACACCAATAAGATCTCTCATATTCATTTACAGTTAATTCTCATCCCACTCCTAAACCCCTCCCTTTGCCTTAGCCCTAGGCAATTACTAGTTTGCTTTTTGTTTCTATAGATTTGCATGTTCTCGATATTTCACATGAATGGGATTGTAGAATATTTGGCCTTTTTACATCTTTTTTCTTTCACTCTGTGTAATGTTTTTGAAGTTTATTTGTGTTGTAGAACTTATCAGAACTACATTACTTTTTATTGCTAAATGGTATTCTGTTGTGTGGATATACAGTTCACTTAGTCCATTCACTAGTTGGTGGACAATAGGTTTGGTTCACCTCTATTATGATAATGCTATTACAAACACTGGAGTGCAAGTCTTTTTTTGTGGATGTTTTCAATTCTTTTGAGGGGATACCTAGAAATGGAATTGCCGGGCCATGTAGTAAATTAAAGTTTCATGAGAAGCTGCCAGACTGTTTTCCAGAATTTTTGTTCGACTTGATTGTATGTTTCCATCAGTAACTGATAAGGCTCCTGTTTCTCTATATCCTCAAAATTTGTTATTTATCTTTAAAAAAAAATCCTAGCCATTCTGGTGGATGTGAAGTTGCATCTTATTATGGTTTTAATTTGTATTTCCCCAGTGACTAATGATGCTGAGCTTCTTTTCATGTGCTTCATATTCTGTTAGCCACTTGTATATCTTATTTGGTGAAATGTCTATTCAGACATTTTCCCCATTCTGTGATTGGGTCGTTTGTCTTATATATTGATTTGTAAGAGTTCTTCATATATTCTGAATATGTTTTTTTTTAACAGATTATTTGCAGATATTTTCGCCTACTCTATGGGTTATTTTCTTAACAGTATCTTTTGACGCACACAAGTATTGAATTTTGGTGAAGTCCAATTGTTGCCTTTTATGTATCCTGATTTTAGTGTCATATCTAAGAAGTCTTTATCTAGCTCAGGGTTTTTGTCCTGTGTTTTCCTTTAAAAGTTTGATAGGTTGACCTCATACATTCATGTATCTGATCCATTTTGAGATAATTTTTGTGTATGGTGTGAATTAAGGGTCCAAGTTAATCTTTTGGTATGTGACTATCCAGTTGTCCCAGTACCATTTGTTAGAAGACTATCCTGTCCCTACTGATGTGCTTTGTTACTTTTGTTAAAAGTCAATTGACCATAAATACAAGGGCTCAAACCCACCTTTCAGTGTGACTTTGATCTTGGCTTTGAACATGGGAGATGTTCTAGGATCCAAGCCCAACAATAGGATAGTGCTAGGAGGAACTGGAGGGTGGTAAGCTTCTATCTGTTTCTATTCCTTCTCTTCCCCAGTTGATGTTAGGATACTCACTGGCATCACTCAGACTTGGGCAGACCAGCATGATCTCATATGTATTCTGTGTTGTTTCTTAATCAGCTTCCAACATGTTAGCATATACCTTTTCAAGAAAAAAAAACTGATGACAAAATGTTATTTCAAAGACTTTCCTTTCAACTTTGGATTAGTTACATGCTACATCAAGTAAGATAATGCATGCATGTGAAAATGTCTCAAAAATCATAAAACGCCAAACAAATGTTAGGAATTATCATTGCATGCCGGGAATAAGAGTAAACAGAAGCAATAGTAATGCTTTTAGAAGGCTTAAGTAGGCAAAAAGAATGACAGTGTCAACATTTGAAGGTAAAAACAGATTTGCAGATGATCTACCTGTAGATTATTGAAAGTTGACTTTATCTGTAGTACCTAAAATATTAAGGACTTGGGTCAGGATCATAGAGGTTCTTCCTGCTTGGTTGGATATGGGAGATAAAGTTGTCTTAGTAATTGGTACATTCTCTTGAAGTAGGATAGAAAATTTGCCCATAGAATATTGGTTTCTCTTGTTAACGGATGGTACTCCTTCAAGGATGTAGGTGGAATTAGCAACTACTTTAATAATGTCAATTTAAGTATGCTTGAAAACTCCAAGTAACCTAAAATCTCTCCTTTACACAGTGAAATAGTTATTGTCTTGAGCTTTTCAGGGTTATTTGAGAATCTACATATTTGTACTGAGTTGAGGCATTGCTATTTAGACCTCGTAAAACACTTTGCTAGGATTATAGCCCTTATTAATCCCTTTACTATCTACTGTTATCCAGCACACAGATAAATCCTGGAGGTTTGCACATAGGCCAGATCAAATTTGGAGAGAAGGAAGAGAAAATTGGTGGAGCACTGCAGAGTGTTGCTGGAGTGGGTAGTAGAGAGACTGAGAGGTCCAGGCAATATAGGAATATATATGGCATTGCTGTCCCAGAGGTTGGGAAAGAGATCTCAAGTAGAGAGATGGTGGAGGTTTATGGATGTACTGTGTTTCTTTGGCAGAATTTTGCCTCTGAGAAGCCCTGACTCTGCATAAAAGATGGACATTAGTACTTTCTGGCAGACTGCTAAGTTCTGAAGTCTTGGACTATTAACTACATCATTTTATTTAGTGTTCCTCAGGCACTCCATTCCTGCATCCAAATCCTGCCTGTTTTGTGTCAGTGTTTATTAGCTTCTATTGACCACAGCTCTTCAAGGATGGTTATTTTTGTGCTCTCTATTTTATAGAACAGAGAGGTTTGGAGTCTTGCTCTAACACAGGGCATTAGAGAAAGACCCAGGATTATAACTCAAGAGACCCTTAAGCTGCACAGCTTCAGACAATCCTGTCTAAAAAGCCTGACTATCTGAAAGTTGTGAGGAAACTGGAGCCACTGGAATTTCACAGTGGCCCTAAATTCACTCCCTAAAATAACTTTCTGTGAATGCTTAGGCAGTTCATGTGTAGGGCCTTTGAGCTTAGGAAGATAGGAGGAATGTAGCAATCATTATTTTAGTTCTTAGTTCCAAGGCTCCCTGTAGATTTGTTAATAAATCAAAGCACATATGGGGAGTTTAGAGACAGAGGAAATGGGGAGGGGCTTCAAGTTCAGAGATAAAAATTGCCAAGAAGGAGCCTGCCCTTAAATAAGGGGAAACAAGGAGCAGGAAGACAGAGAAGGGAAATAATAAACAAGAGGAGTCTTCATGGTGTGACACACAACAGGAGCTGGAAAACATTCAACATCTGATATTAGAGAAGAGAAGGCAGGAAACACATTCTGAGTATAACCTTACCACCTATTGCAAAGGCATCTGTGCTGGGCTCATAGGCAAATGCAAAACAGCCCTCAAGGGTCAGTGCCATACCCCCAGATGGTCTTCTTACCAAGGTCAGTGGGCTAATCCATTTGGAGTAGGCTTTGTACTGGTCCCTTCCACGCTGACCAGAATTGGCTCCTGACCATCTACTCTTGTCCCTCTGCATATTTCTATTTATCATGCTGTTAAGATCACTGTAGGCTGCTAATTTAATAGGGAGCTTTCATATTTCCCAAGCCTACATTTCTATAAAAATTGGAATTAAAAGCAGCTATTTTTTTTTTTATTTGGCCCTGGTATCCTGATTGCCTTCTGTTGGGCCCATCCTCATTTTGTCTTGGCCCTAAGCATTTGGGCAGGTACATTTTTTATGGCTGACTTGGATTCTCTTCTGTTGTACCTCCAGCATTTTTCTCATGACAGTTTCCTTTGGCAGAAATTCTTACTTTCATCCAGCTTGCTCTTTTAGTGACACTGGATTCTTTGGCTGGTCTGGCCAGGTAACCACATTCAATGGAATTAAGAGACAGGGGAAGATGTAGAAATGTTTAGAAAGCCATTACTGACTTTTATTACCTATAGAACCTATGCTTTTACCTTTAGTCACCCGCCCTACTCTGTGCCCCCCCCCCCCCCCCCCCCCCCCCCCCCCCCCCCATGTAACTAAATGATACCATCGTTCCTCAAGCTTTGATATCTGGTTTACTGTCTTCCGTTCTACCCCTCCATGATCAACCATCATCCAGATCTCTTCTTCATCCATGTGGAGAAAGTCTTCTTACACTCCAAGTATCTCTATCCCATTCCTTGAACCACCTTCTGCTAGGATCACTCTCAAGACCTGGGCATGGGTTGGGACACCTTAAACTCCAGTATTGCAATTTATGACTCTAATTGTTCATATGTTTTTCTCCTCCTCTTATTCCTTACATGGATATTTTCTGGATGCCCTAACACTTCTAATTGTTTAACTCCTTTTATTTCTTTAAGTCCACTATTTCCTTCCTTCTTTGGCCCACCTCCAGTGAAACACTTGTGGACCCCTCAATATTCTCTTGGTTTTGTAAATCAGAATCAACAGACCTCTCTTACTACAAAGTATGACACCCAGTCTCCAGTGAACCTTCTTTTTGGTTGAGGAATTCCTTTACACAACTCTAGCTGCTCGGTTACTTACAAGGATGTTCCGAGATGTTGACACTATTAGTCTCACCTACCCATTTGCCCTTCACTGATGTCACTTGCTGCAGTTGACTTTGTTTTTCCTTTACTGAGAAAATGTAAGCCATCAGTTACAAATATCAGTAGTACACTCTTTCAGTTCAGAGGGGAGAATAGCTTGTACTCAAGCTCAGCCTTTAGCTTGTATGGTGAATCCTGTTACCTCCCCACATTATCTCCATCACCTTGCTCTGTTATCTGTTATCATTTATTCTCTTTCTCCTTTTCATCCTCCCTCTGAACCTGTAAGTACATCCACATTTATCTTACTTAAAATGAGATAGAAAACCTTCTATGATCCTGTACATTTCTTACTTCTGTAGTACTATATTTTTTATTCTTTATTAAAAAATTTTTTTTCAACGGTTATTTTTGAGACACAGAGACAGAGCACAAGTGGGGAAGAGGCAGAGAGTGAGGGAGACCCAGAATCTGAAGCAGGCTCCAGGCTCTGAGCTGTCAGCACAGAGCCTGACATGGGGCTCAAACTCATGAACCGTGAGATCATGACCTGAACTGAAGGCGGACAGTTAACCGACTGAGCCACACAGGCACCCCATCTTTTTTATCCTTTAAAGCAAAGATCCCTGAAAAGATTATTTATATTCTTTGTCCACACATGGTGTGTCTATTTTCCTTATTTTTATTATTTCCTATTCTCAATGTATGTTCAAAAATTTAAGTCAAATAGTATACATTGATAATAATGAAAAACAACATTCTCTTAATCCATACCCTCCCCCCCTTGAGTTCTCATTCTCAGACACTTTATTTCTTCGAGTACACATCTCCAAAAATATGTTCCCATTGAGTCTCCTTTCCTATTCTTGTTCCTGTTTCTTGGACATTATATCTATCTGTGTCTGTCTACATATTTTTAAATCTCTCTGAGAATGCTAATTCTGGTGTTGTGTTGGTGTTTTTGGAGGTGGGGAGGATTGCTCCTGCTGGTCTTCATTTGATCTTCCTCTGTGTTGGCCTCTCTCTGCCTTATTATTGACTTTCCTTAAGTGAATAGTGGTCTTTTCTTGTTTATTTGCACTTAGGAATGAGTTTACCTATTAACTCTTTGGAAACTGTGGTATGCACAGACTTGTGTCAACTGGTCAGGGGCAGGGGCTTGTCCATCTGGGGAGAGGAGGAGGTTTAGATGTCAGTATCTGACATTTTTTTGAAAAAGAATCAAACTTCAACTTGTGTATATATCTAGGTGTTAGAGGGCATTCTAGCACCTATAAGTAGTGAAGAGGTCTTGGAGATCTCATCACTTAGTATAATCACTTTTACCTGATTGAGCTGTTTCACATGTACAGGATATGGCTTTTTCCCATATCATGACCTGTTGATTCCGATTTCTGAGGCTTTTCATGGTTCTATCTTGGTCTGTTCAAGCTGCTGTAACAAAATACAACAGACTGGGTGGCTTATGAACAGCAGGAACTTATTTCTCACAGTTCTAGAGGCTGGACATCCAAGATCAGGGTACCAGCATGGTCATGTGAGGGCCCTCTTCTGATTCCAAGACTTCCTGTTGTATCCTCACATGTTACAAGGGGCTAGAGAGAGCTCTGTCGGGTCTTTTTTATAAGAGCACTAATCCCATTCATGAGGGCTCTGCTCTTGTGACATTAGCACCTCCCCAAGGCCCTACCTCCTAATCCCATCACATTAAACAATAAGGTTTTAACATTAATATTTGGGGACCACAAACAGTATTGAAATTACTTTTTTCTTTGGCATATGCAGGCAGTTACTATTTTTGTATTTGTGTTGACTCTTGCATCTGCTTTTTATCTTCCAAAAACTTGTTGACAACTAACATCTGTTGTATCTTCTCCTGTTTTTTTACTCCTGCAGTGGACAATTTTTAACTTCTTTACTCTCATTATACTAAATATCATGGAGAGAGTAAGTTCTTTTCTCTCACATATTAAGAAACAGAGATAAATATATATGTTGAACCCACCACGTTTAATTGGCAATCTCCCACTTCACCTTTGAACTTATTATAGTTAGATTTCTGGCCCCATTTTCTGTGAAATAAAGCCACTGACACTCTACTTCCTAAAACCTATTGACTGCTTTCAATTTTTTTTCTTACCCTCTGCAATCTACTCTTTTCATAAAATTTTCCTCTTTATTGGTTTCTGTTGTTTTTTTCCTGTTTTCTTTTTTTTCAAATAGTCTCAGTCTAATTTGCTGGTCCCTCTTCTATTGCCTCCCTCTTAAAATATAGTTTTATCAGTGTTCTATTCTTGGTTCTCACTCTCTTCTAAATGTTCTAACGTTCCTGAGCCTCTAGCCAAACCTCTTCCTTTCTGTTTCTCACATTCAAAAGGTGACGTGTGTTTTCTCCTCTAAAAAGGAAAAGAAACAATCAAATGGGTACTCCTGCAGCTTTATGCTACACATCCTATATCCCAGTCTAATCTCAATCCATTCTTCTATCTTGCTTGCTATTGTTAAAGGTAGCCCATGTTCTTCTTTAAACCCAGTTCCCAATTCCTTCACTGCCACTCTGGTCTCCTCCCCTCTCACTGCCTTGATATTTGCCATGCTATATCTTTTCTCTTATATCTTCAACTTTTTTTTTTTTTTTTAATTTTAGAGAGTGCATGAGGGAATGGGAGAGAGAGAATCTTAAGCAGGCTCCATACCCAGTGAGGAGCCCAACATAGGGCTGAATCCCATGACCCTGGGATCATGACCTGAGCCAAAACTGAGTCAGATGCTCAACTGAATGAGCCACCTGGTGCCCCAGTCTTCAACCTCTTTACTGAATTTTTGACATCCTTATGTTGACATGGTCAAGGCTTTTCCATCGTAAAAACAAAACAAAATGATGTCAAATCATTTTTTCTCTATCTACCAAAGAATTGTTTATATTTTGTTCTCCTTGCCTCACTTCTACTCACATCTCAACTTAATTTCACTCTCATTGGTGTAAATAAGCAGATCTTTACAGCAATCACAATGACCTCCTTGTCACTAAACCCAGTAGACAAATTTCAGTTCCTGTCTTAGGTTTTCAGTGACATTTGACTCTCCTGACTCTTCCTCAATTTTTTAAACAGTTTCTGGCTTCAGCTTTATGGCAGCATTATTCTTGATTTTCCTCTTGTCTCCATGGTCCTTCATTGTCTCCTTGGTAATATTGTCCTCTTTTATATAATCATTAAATGTTGAGGTTTGTATTCATCGTAGCCTCTTTTGAATTCTCGTTCACTGTCTTCTCCCTAAACAGTTGTTTCTTTTACTGTGGCCACATCTATTTATGCATTTAAGATGTTTACTTTTTAAAAATCTCAGCCTAGCAGGGTGGTTGGCTTGCTTAGTCACTAGAGGATCCAACTCACAATCTTAGGGTCATGTGTTCAAGCTCCGCTTTCGGTATGGGGCTTACTTTAAAAAAGAAAAAAGAAAAAGAGAGTATGAGATTTGTAAGGTTATTTGTTCCAATAAAAAGCACTAATTGCATTCTCAGCCTAAGTTGAAGAAACCACCATTTATTTACTAAAGCACAAAGCTGAATTTATTACTCAAAGAAGGAAGAATTAGGAATTTTAGACACAGTTCCTCCAAACAAAGCAGACTACTGATTTTGCATTGGATTTTTAGGAAGTTAGTTAAGAGAACAGGTTGACATCAGCTATGGAAGAATGGTTGCTTGGGTAAGACTACTGTGAATTAGTTGACTTTCCAGTATGTTCACTGGAGTAATTCTCTTGCCAACTAACTGTCTCTCAAAAGAGGGGCACTGTTGCTTGTTGGCTAGCTTTCAAAAACCTGTTCTCTGAGCACGTTATCATTGATTGATGAAGCTGATTTAAAACTGGTTGTAATGGTAACTTGTTACTATGGCTACAAAACAGTAAGTTTCTTCCCAGGAGTATGGGAAATTATTAAATTCTTCATTGAGCTATTTAAAAAAAACAAACAAACTGAACTTCAAATATCCAAACATGTATTTGCTGTTCCGAAACTTAAATATCTCAAAAGCACTTAAATTCAGCATGTCCAAAACCAAATGTGCGTTCTTTTTTTCCCAAATTTAATCTTTCTTTTGAAAGATACATCTATCCGCTTAGACTAGGAGTTGGCAAACATTTTCTTGAAAGGGTTGGATGATAAATATTTTAGGCTTTGCAGGCCATACAGTTTCCATTAGGACAACTCAAATCTGTCGTTATGATATCAAGGAGCCAGGAGGCAATATTTAAACCAATGGGCATGGTTGTGTTTTAGCAAGACTTTATTTACAAAAACAGGCAGGCAGGATTTAGTCCATGAGACATAGTTAGGTCATCACTATCTAGATAGTCAAGTCATTAGTATAGGGATTATTTTGGACAGCCCTTTCCTGTCATGCCCCATATTCTGTATATGCCAACATGCTAACAATTTTGCTTTTTGTTCTGGGAATTTACTATCCTGTTTTCTCAGGACAACATTGAAGTTTGACTAATCACAAGATTTTGTTTAATGGAGTTGAATTTAAAAGAGTTTTTCTTCCGTAGCTATAACGATGGGAATCTTGACTGCTGGTAGGCTGGCTCCCCACCTCTATTGCAGTCCTCACTCTTGGTTAGTTGGGTCCATTTGCAGGCAAAGAACCCACTGTACGGAGAGATGGGTGAGAAGGCCCCTGGGCACTTGTGTCTGTGGCTTAAGTCAGTGTCATCCCTAGTTTTCCTGAATTTGGGGCAATTTCTTCAAGTACTCATCTTTAAAACTATGCTCTCTTTTGCACCAGTATAATAGTTCAGGTAAGCGAGAATCATGACTAACAGAACTCTTAAGCATCCTTTCAATCCATTCACGCTCTTCCCTTTCACTGTCTTGTGGCAGTCTGAAGATCCCGTCATTTTATTCTGGGATTACAGAACTGTATCTCTAAGGCCATAGCTATCTTGGCACCTGGACTACTTTCTTCAAACTCTAGTCAAAATAATCATATGGAAATTAAAATCTGAACGTGACATTTCCTTGCTGAAAACCTTTTAGTGCCTTCCCATTGTTAGGAGAAAAGCAAACACTTTTCCTATGTCCTATCATCTGCCCAGCCTCCTTCTCCTATATTGCCTTTTATTTCCTTGGCTTCAGCTACTCCTGCCGTCTTCTAATTCCTTATGCCACATTCACCTCCAGGCATTTGTATGTGTTGTCCCTTCCTTCTGAAATGCTTTTCCCTCGACCCTTTCCATCTGTGGAGTTGCCAACCATTATGCAGATCTCAACCCAGTATTTTTGCCATTGGTGAAACTTTGCTTCTCTCTACAGACCAGATCAGATGGCATGTTTCTTCACCAAACCTGTTATACTCTGGTGTTCCTTCAGATATTTCAATTATATTTTATAATTCTATAATTCTTTGGGTAGTCATTTGATTTAATGCAGATACAGAATCTGTCATTACCTGTGATAGGCAGAATTACCTTCAAAGATGCTCACACTTTGATCACTGGATCCTGTGAATATAGCAAAGGAAACTTGGCAGATTTATTTAACATTATGGTACAGTCTACTCATGTGCCTCCTTAAAAGCAGAGAAAATTCTCTGAAAGACACCTGAGAAGAGTGTGACAGCAGAAAGGTGTAGCAAAAAGGAAGAGCGGTTTGAAGCCTGAGAGGGACTCCACCCAGTTACTGAAGGGTGCCATATGAAAAGCATGAGAATGAAAGCTGGCAGCCTCTAGGTGGAGACCAAAGTTTGGTTGACAGCCAACAAGGAAATGGGGCCTTCAGTCCTACAACCACAAGGAACTGGATTCTGCCAATAAGAGCCTGAATGAGGCTGGAAGCAGATTTATCCCTAGAGGCTCCAGAAAGGAACACAGCCCTGCTGGCACCTTGATTTCAGCCTTGTGAAATTTGGAGCAGACCAAATCAGCCCAACCCACCCAGACTTCTGACTAAGAGGATTGTGAGATAATAAATGTGTGTTGTTTTAGGCTACTAAATTTGTGATAATTTGTTCCCACAGAAAACTGATATACTTTTTTCATATCTGGCTGACATGTGCTAAGTTATCAGTAAACATTTAATGAGTGGATAAACAGATGGGCAGTCTTACTCACCTCAAAGAATTCAACTGCTGATAGGTCAAAGTTGAGTGTCAGCCCAAATTTGTCTCCTGGGCTCCAGGCCTTCTATGTCTAAATGCTTAAGAGATCTACCTCTATGCCCCATAGACATCTCAAATTTGACAAGTCCGGGAATGAACTTATTTTGTTCTTCCATCTATGCTGACCTTCCATTATTGATTGCCTCCCTTCCTTCATTCTCCCTGTTTAATTGTTCTTAATTCCTGTGATTCTGTCTCATTAGCACATTCATATTCTTTCTGTTGTTGAGCCCATTGTTTTTTGTTTTTTGTTTTTTGTTTTTGTTAGGGTTCTTGTTCTAATCAAACCTTGACTATCTGAGATTATTCACATCTTATGTCCAGTCTCCATCCTGTTTTCCCTCTTTCTCAGGCATGCATTCTCTCCTGTAGCCCCAGGCCACTATTTATGGTGCAGTCCTGTTGGTGATTCCGGACTCCCCTTTCAAGATGAAGCACAAGTATCTTCTTCTGTCTTGGCCAGCTCCTGGCCACACCCACACATCCAGATGGACTTCAGCCTCCTTTGCACCCTATTCTTTTCTGTGCATATTTCTATTTATACTACCCATATTACATTATTAAACTTAGGTGCCTGTCTTACTTCCTGGGGCTTTATTCAGGTGTGTATCACAGAACCTGGCAGAAGGCCTGGGCATGGCTATATGTGACTAATGCTAGAGGAATGAATCCATGAACCAATGACTTCTCTTACTGCCTGGTATTGTGCGTGTGAATGGTTCTAGACAAGTGTGACACAAGTGTGCTCCTCCAAACAGCAACAGAAGCAGCACCTGGGGCCTTGGTGGAAATGTAAATTCTCACACCTCTTCCAACCCTTCACCCTTTACCAACTTGAATCTCTGAGAGAGTTTCAAAATTGCCCAAGAAAAGCAGGGGGGGGGGCAACAGGAGACATGCCAACCATGGACAAGAAAGCTCCAGTACCTGGCCACAACCAGGAATAAAATAGGCCAAAATTCATATAGCACAGGTCTGAAGGTAAACGGAGAGTCACTTTTATGTTCTGGAATTCAAATTGAGGCAGTACATTTTTGTGGCTTTGCTTTTATGTTTAAATGACACCACTGGAACTTTGCCTTGCCACAAAGCATATTAGAATAAGGGAGAGAAGGGCGGAGATCTGTTTTAGAAACTCCAGAGAATAGGCTGAAGTATCGGCACAATTTTTCCTCTAATGGTAGATTCTGGCCATAAAGAAAAGTAGAGGAATACAGAGCAGATTTCTCCCTCCCTCTCTCTCTCTCTCTCTTTCTCTCTTTCTTTTTCCTTCCAAAATATGGCTTTTCCCTACCAACTATTGACTTCTGGATCCTGAACCTGACTTGTGTGGTCCTGGTATTCTTACAAGAGTAGTTTTTTGTGAGTCAGTATGATTATCCTGGGGCATATTGGAATGTGGCCTTGCTATGGGGAGAAAAAGCAACCTCCTCTCCTTCTTCCCCAAAGCCTGCACATGACAAAACATTTTATACCTTCTCACACAGGATCAGATCCAATCAAGGAGTAACCAGGTGCATCTCCAAATAATTGGTGATGTGTGTGTGTGTGCACGTACAGGCAAGTATTTAGGGCCATTGTATTTTTTGTTTGGCTTTTGCTGTAGACAGTAGCAACAGAAATACATACGTTTTGCCTTTGATTCCATAACCAAGTAATCAAAAATGGTGAAAGTAAAATCTCTGAAAGTTTTCTCAATTACTGATTTATCCTTTCAGCTTCTTTCTTCCTTCTAAGCAGTATTTATATAACTCTGTCTGAAAAGCAGTACTTGTAATTGTACCCAAGTGAATCATTGTAGCTTTCAGCAATTCCAGGAGGCAATGGAGAAGTATCAAGCCTTTGAAAAAAAAAAAAAAAGACTGGGTCCATAGGAGTAATTACTCTCAGTTGGCCCAAGCGAGGCAGTCATGGAAAGAACACTAGCATTCCTCAGACCAAGGCATGTTATTTTCCATTCTTTGGGATTTAAACATATTCCTTTAGTCAAAATATTAAGATTTAAGAAATATCTGTTGGGTTCTTTTAAATGATATTTTAAAGCATTTTCTTTAGAGGTTTGTGTGCAAGTATTTGGATATAAAATTTGGAAAAAGCTTTACGTGGTTCTAGAACAGTAATAATTTTTCAACCACTTAAAATAACTTGACAAAATTGCCTTTAAAACTTCACTAATTATCCTCATGGCATGTTAATTATGTTGGCCATTGCCTTCAGTATGGCCTACAGGTTAAACAATAATAACAATTAGACATTCCTTTTACTAACATCTGGATGACTAATCAACTAGCTTCAGATTCAGGATTACTTTTTGAGGAGATCACTGCCTTTTACTTTCTATGTAAAAGTCAGGGAAATCAGAGAAACATATATTACCTTGCAATGATCTCTGTATTGCCAGAAATAAGTGAAGGAAAACTACCGTCTTGGGGATTTTGCAGAGAAATCATGTTTACAAGTGTTGGGCTCTATTGTCCAGGACTCCAGGTTAGATTGGCCCATGTGCCATTACACCAAAGAGGGATGATCCCTGTTCTGTACCCCAGCTGGTTGTGACACCTTTAAGACCAAGTTGCAGAAGTAATTCTAAACATAAAATTCAGTGTCCAAGGAAATTCCCCCATTTTTTCTTCTTTCCAGTGTGCACTAGAAGTGATGAATATTTTTATTTATTTATTTTCTTAGTCACTGTTCAGCCAAGGATTGTTTTTATACACTTGGGAAGTTGTGACTCTCAGACTACAATAGAAATAATTCTTACACCATTAATTTCTTAAGGCAGAATTCTCTTGAAACATGAAATGGCTGTTACCCAACTAAAAAAAAAAATTCAGGGCTTATTTTCAGTTCTCAAGATGGCTTTCCATTCATTTGAACCTTTGACATTTTTGCTTCTGCCATCATTGATATTTTCCTTTTATTAACTTCTGCACTCTTCTGTTCTCTGAATAATTCGTAGATACTGCTCCTCCTTTTTTTGTTTGTTACCATTCCGGCTGCTGACCTTAACCTTTTCTCCCAACCTCCTGCACTGATCCACAGCCAGTAATTTTCTCTGGGTGAAACTCTAGCCTCTGGACCCTGCTGCTCCTCTCTTTGGTTTACTTCTTGGATTGGACACCATCAAGAAGAATCAAGGGCTTCACAGGAGAACTTCTGGCCAGGGAGCACAGTGAATCTATCAAGTGCTGTAAGTCAGAGACTGCTGTGAATACTGGTCCAAAGTGTATACAAAGAGCTTGTTGATAATGCTTTAAAGTAATATTTGACTCCCTAAAGAAAGTTCTTAGAAAGATTGGAACCTAAGTCCAGTATCCTACACCTGTTTTTTTTAAGGAAAAAATAATACTTGTAAAAAAACTCTCTAGTTCGAAAATATGTTGGCATTTTAAGGAGGACCTTCCTGGGACAGTGTATTTGACCTGGGGAGGAATTTCAGGCTCTGTGGGAGGTGGTTGAAGGAGGTGCAATGGGCAAGGAAGGTCTTCAGATCAGCCTTTATAGAGCTTCTCATTTGTCCAGCTCCCCATGTAACAGTACCTCCTGGGGAGATCAGTTATTTCATGTCTAGTTGAACTTTAGAGGTGTAAGCCTACTCCAGCAACGTCACCTTAGGTTTTTCCAGGTGCTGCATAGCTGGTCCCATTCCTCATGCTGTAGGCTCTGCTATGTAGAGGGAGGGTTCTTTTTCTCCCTCCAGTGTGCTCATTGTGCTCTTCCTGCTTCCTAAAGCAACATGTCATCAAGTTGTAACTGGAATAAATAACATGAAAGTGATATTTTTTGTACTTAAGGCACTTGAGCTTAATACAACATAATGTATCATACACTCAGTGTTTTGGATTTGCCAAGACTCCCTTTTTGTATTTCTTTTTGCAATATGAACAATGAGGAGGTTTATTTATTTTCAGTTGGTGAGCAAGCCAAATATGAGATATACTTGCTTATTCTATAGGTGAGAGATTTTTGTGCTCGATAGTCTCCCTTACTTGGTTACTCTGTCTAGCCATGGAAGAATGCCCATAACAGAATGCATTGGGCTGGTGTTGGCAAATGATTTTTACGGCCAGAAACCCACTTTTCTCTAGCTCTTGCAATCCAGACATCTTCTTGAACTAATCAATTGGATTGTTATCCAGGAATTGCATTTATCCTTTCTTAATGTTAAAAGTTGGAACCTTCCTTGCTGGCCCTAGGCTCCATAAAGAAAGAGCTACATCTCTGTCTGACCAAGAAGAAATGACTCCTTAGAAACCTCAAGTGGATAATCTTTTTTTTTCCTTTCGCATCCAAGTTTCTGAATAAATGCTGAAGACCAATAGTATCTTCTATTGTTGGTTCATTGATTTAAAATATTCTGGGGGCATCTGGGAGGCTCAGTTGGTTAAGCATCCAACTTTGGCTCAGGTCATGATCTCACTCTTCGAGTTTGAGCCCCAGATCAGGCTCTATGCTGACAGCTCAGAGCCTGGAGTTGCTTCTGGTTTTTGGTCTCCCTCTCTCTTTCTCTACCCCTCTCCCACTTGTGTTCTGTCTCTCTTGCTCTCAAAAATAAATAAACTTTAAATAAAATAAAATATTGTAGAATATGGCTGAAAAAAATAGCAATATATTTTATATACTAAATTTATTTATAATTGATCTACATAAAATATCTGTACTTCTAATAATGTGTACCCTTTTAACTCTTGGGGGACTTTGAGGAAAAATTGTACTCTAAGATTATGTTGAATTGTTGTTATTTGAGTTTTCTGTGTAATAAAGCTGATTACAGATGAAAAATCTTTACATATGCTTATATTTCAACAGACCTCCAGGAATTTTAAGTAAATTAGAACTGGAATCTGTAGGTATTTTTGCATGGCTCCTGTGACCGTGTGATGTTGTGATTTATAATAAATACATATTTGGACTTCATTCTCTTTCCTGGCACAGTTACCAGAACCTTGCAATTTCCTGTGATGAGAGCAGTTGATGGGGCCTTTTGTTGTATTAATGAAGCGACTTTTGGAAAACACCTATGGATGGGGTGATTGCCAGGGGAGCCAATCATGAAATCAGAAGGTTGGAATTTTCAGCCCCACCCTCAGAAGTCCAGAAGAGCGTAACTGGAGATTGAGTTGAGTCACCAATGGCTGATGATTTAATCCATCATGCCTTTTTAATGAACCCTGCATAAAAATTCAATGGACAGGCCACAGAGAGCTTCCAGGTTGGGAACACATGGAAATTCAGGAAGAGTGGTGCACTCATAGAGCATGGAAGCTCCACACTCCTTCCTTTATATCTTGTCCTCTGTATCTTTTCTATCTGGCTCTTTCTGAGTTCCTTTTATGATAAACCAGTAATATAGTAAGATGTTTCTATTAGTTGTGTGAGCCACTGTATCAGATTTAATGAACCCAAGGAGGAGGTCATCAGAATCTCCCATGTAGAGCTGGTGAGTCAGAAGCACAGGTGACAACATGGACATGAGATTTGCATCTGAAGTTGTGGGAGGGGGAAGTCTTATGAGACTGAGCCCCTTAACCATTGGGCTCTGGAGTTATCTTCAGGTAGGTAGTGTCAGAATTAAGTTGCCTTGTAGGACACCTAGCAGGTGAGTGTGTGGAGGGGTGAGAAAGCCCAATAGAACTGGGTAAAGAATTATAGCTTCTGTGGGCATTGGCTTGCTCCAGTAAGAACTTACTTTCTAGTACTTTGTTTGACTGTGCATCTACAATGTATTTCTCTTTGGCAGTCTCTGTGTGTCCTCCATCTGTTTGTTCAGAGTTTTTCAGCTCTTTACCATATTTCACTGCTCTTCTCTAACTACTGTGTTGAGGTTGGTGGCTGTCTTGTATTTTGCAGTTCCTCTTCCTTGTCCAGTTGATTAGGCCATGGATGACGGGTTGGGAGCAGGGGGAGTGGCACCTCTGGTCTCTTCACATCCCAAGGGGCTTTCTGTGCTGGACCCATTGCTTTAAACCCAAAGCTCCACATACTTTTATGGCTTATACCCTTTTCCTAAGAAATGCAACTGGGGGAGTTCTTTCTACTCACCTTACATTCAAGTTGCATCTCATTTCTGTAATGCCTCGTGTCTCTTTTCTTGGAAATCATGTTCTCAAGGAAGCCTTCTATGACCCTGTGAGACCAAGTTGACAGCTTTTTCTGTGTTACCAATCCACCTGTCTTAGCCTTATGGTAACACTTTATTTTACTTTCTGGTTAACCTGTCTTCCATCCCTGTTAGGCCATAAGCTGTTTGAAAACTGAAGACTACTGTTTTTTTCAGAATAAGCAATAATGCCTTAATAAACACTGAGTGTCTAAAGGAAAGGAGGAGTGAATAATGGTGTTAGAACAGAGGGTGATTCTAAACCTGAGCATGACTCCTCTTAAACTTAGAAAATAACTATGCTACAGATCAGTGACAGTGAATCAACCACAGTAGGCCTTTTCCAATTCAGTCATATGTAAATACTAGGAGAATTTCAGGAATATGTCTATCAGAGGGGTTGGGAGTAGGATCTAGCCATAGGTGAGCTCTGCCTGCAGCACTGAGATTGATGATTTCGATTCCATTCCCTTTCTCCTTTCCTTTTTTATTTTCTTTTTCCTTCCCTCCCCTCCCCTTCCCCTTCCCTTTTCCTTACCCCAGCCATAGCACTCTTCAGGCTTCTGACTCCCAAGATACAGGAGAGAGAATTTAAGAGAACTAGCAAAGTCCTTAGGGGATAGTCCCACGATGGGGGAGGGGAGATTCCACAGCAGCATCCATGCCCTGTCAACATTTCTATCTTTCCCACTGGAGACTTAAAGACGTGGATCTCCTTCATGCGATAAGAACTCCTTGAGGAATCAGCGGTCTTATCTGGGGCCCTTTGTCTGCCTAACAGTGACACACAGGTACAGTTACTCTAATCTAAGGAGAGTCTCATAGAATTTCAAAGAGGAAACACATCATAGTGTTTGAATTCTTCTACCTCTGAATCACTTAGCCTAAGAAAAGTTTTTATGTGCTTGTGTTTTTATGCTGGGTGGCAGGAAACCGTACCACATCATATCCTGCATCTTCCTTCTACTAGGGAAGGAGCTTTGGAATCTAGCTTTGGGAATATTAAGAAAACACACTTATAGCACAAAAGCTTGTGCACATTTCTCTGCTAACTTTGTGTGCAGTGATGTCACATTGGTGGATTGAAATCAGGTGAGGTGGAATATTTTTACCACAGAAATCATTAGGGGCTATAAACACGGGCTTTTGTTAAACATTTACCAGCACAGCACAGTGCTTTCTGTTTTGAAACACAAACCTGAGCTTGGAGGAAATGCCCTCTTTGTTCTTGCTGGGGATCTGTCGTGTTGCTGAGACCGCTGCTGCTTTAGTCCTTAGGGTCAGGGCAGTAAATGTTACTGGGAATGAACAATATTGAGTATTTTTTTTCAAAATTTTATTCTACAGAAACTCCTTTCCATTTGCTACTTCACTGAAATATCCTATGAATATGTATCAATCTCCATTTTTTATAAATGAAGAAATAGAGGACAGAAAAGCAAATTGCTGAATGTTCATTTGATTAATTATTGCTATTGCCAAGAATCCAGCCAGGCTGATCTGAACTCAAAGCCCAATCATACCATTCCTTCAGCTTTCCTGTACCCTGGTCAAGAATATACTTTATTTCTATAGGGCTGGGATTCCTGTTGTGTTCATCAACTCTCTCCTACATTTAGCACAACCATATTTTCCACTTCTGAAAGTCTAGCTCTGAGAATCATTGAATTTTGGTAAAGGGTTAAAACACTTGAATAGTAATTTGAATCTGAAATACATGCATTGGAAAAGAACTGATTTAAAGGTTTTCAACATTTGAGGTTATTATCTTTAGAGGGTGGAGAGTTTTAAGGAAACCAAGAAGGAGGAACACAGGCATCATGTAAACTTTGCTAAAGAAAATGCAAAAGACAATACTACCCAAAGCAATCTACACATTCAATGCAATCCCAATCAAAATTGCACCAGCATTCTTCTTGAAGCTAGAACAAGCAATCCTAAAATTCATATGGAACCACAAAAGATCCTGAAAGCCAAACTAATTTTGAAGAAGAAGACCAAAGCAGGAGGCATCACAATCCCAGACTTGAGCCTCT